>NC_068436.1:2912341-2942341 GCF_023373465.1 Oncorhynchus keta | reverse complement strand
GTCTAATTTTGTGAAATCTTGGTGGGTGAGCGGACCCCAGACCCCCACAACCATAAAGGGCAATGGGCTCTATGACTAATTCAAGTATTTTTAGCCAGATCCTAATTGGTATGTCAAATGTCATGTTCCTTTTGATGGCATAGAATGCCCTTCTTGCCTTGTCTCTAAGATTGTTCACAGCTTTGTGGAAGTTACCTGTGGCGCCGATGTTTAGGCCGAGGTATGTATAGTTTTTTGTGTGCTGTAGGGCAACGGTGTCGAGATGGAATTTGTATTTGTAGTCCTGGCGACTGGACCTTTTTTGGAACACCATTAGTTTGGTCTTATTTTCTCTTTCTCATTCTCTATAGAAATCATTTGTAGATTGATATCGAGTTTGTTGAAAAGATATCGCTAACGGTATACATTTGTCACTGCGTTTGTATTATGCATAAGCAAAATGAGACTATAATGTGACGCTAGAAAAGGACTGAGACTAAAACATGTCATTTGCAATATCCGCTGAGGGGAAACATCAACTTTGCTAAAAGGTCACAATAAGTACTTTCGTGTTTCCACTGAAACTCTGAGAATTGTGTGAAAATGCTTGCTCTTTGAGGTTTTTCAATTGCAGGTTATATGAGGTACTCCCATGTCCTATCACTTATTACCTAGATCTGTATAATGTATTAATCCAGATGTATAGTGATAGATGGGGAGCAGCGTGGGCGGGTGGATAAATGCAGTATGCACTCAAACTACATTATCTTCTTTCCACTTCTCCTTCCCTTCTCTCCCAATCCTCCTTCTCTCTCTTCTTCCTTCTTTCCTCTCCTCCCTCCTCACTTCTTTCCTTCCCTACCTTATTACAGTTCTTCTCCCAACTGTTTCTCTCCCTTTTCTCCACCCCCCTTTGTCTCTCTCTCCCTTCCTCTTCCCCATCCCTCCCTCTCCTCACGTATACACTTCAGCCAGAGAAGACAGAGAGCTCTCTGTGCTGCCATAAGTACCATAACAAGAGAAGAATTGCTTTCGGCCATCTTGGTATCACAGGGTGAAGCTCTCCTATTGATTATTTCTCACACATTTACATAACGTTTCAACGCTCATTCCCTACCCTCCCCATATCCTCTAGTTTTGCTACTTTTGACCACGGTCTGTGGGGCTCTGGTCAAAAGTAGTGCACTGTATAGGAAAAAGGGTGCCATTTTGTACGAAGACAAATGTGCCGCAGGTATTTTCTGTGGCCTAAGTATTTCACCTATAGATCTGATTGCTCAATACCCAACAGGCAACTCCAGGCAGCTTCTATGAATGGCAACCTATCCCTGCAACCCAATGAGCTCCACTGCCACTATACAAGAGCATGTTGCTATTTTACGACCCTGTGTCAATCAATGGCTCACTTTTATGTGTTTCCCTCGACATCTGTAAGACCGGCAGTTGCCCGACCGAGACACTGTCAATCTAAGCCAAGAATTAAAGGCAGACATACAGTACCAGTCAAATGTTTGGATACACCTAATCATTCAATCGTTACTATTTTCACATTTTTAGATGAATCCTGAAGACATCAAAACTATGAAATAACACTCATGGAATCATGTAGTAAACCACAAAAAGTGTAAAACAAATGTAAATATATTGTATATTTGAGATTCTTGAAAGTAGCCACCCTTTGCCTTGATGACAGCTTTGCACAACCTTGGCATTCTCTCAACCAGCTTCATGAAGTAGTCACCTGGAATGCATTTCAATTAACAGGCGTGCCTTGTTAAAAGTACATTTGTGGAATTTCTTATCTTAATGTGTTTGAACCAATCAGTGTTGTGACAAGGTAGGGATTGCAGAAGATTGAAAATTGTATAAATAAAGACAAACCCTGGAATGAGTAGGTGTGTCCAAACTTTTGACTGGTACTGTATATACTGAACAAAAACATAAACACAACATGCAACATTTTCAACAATTGTATACAGTTCATATAAGGAATTCAGTCAATTTAAATGAATAAATTAGGTCCCTAACCTATAGATTTCACATGACTGGGCAGGGGCGCAGCGGTAGGCCCACACTCCTGGGAACCAGGCCCAGACAATCAGAATACGTTTTTTTCCCCCCACAAAAGGGCTTTATTACCTAGAGAAATAATCCTGAGTTTCATCAGCTGTCTGTGAGGCTGGTCTCAGAAGATCCCGCAGGTGAAGAAGCCGGATGTGGAGGTCCTGGGCTGGCGTGGTTACACGTGATCTGCGGTTGTGAGGCCGGTTGGACGTACTGCCAAATTCTCTAAAACGACGTTGGAGGCGGCTTATGTTATCCACATGAACATTAAATGATCTGGCAACAGCTCTGGTGGACATTCCTGCAGTCAGCATAGCAATTGCACGCTCCCTCTAAAATTGAGACATCTGTAGCATTGTGTTGTGTGACAAAACTGTACATTTTAGAGTGGCCTTTTATTGTCCAATCAGCTTCTTGATATGCCACACCTGTCAGGTGGACGCATTATCTTGGCAAAAGAGAAATGCTCTCTAACAGGGATGTATTTTTTTTTATAGAGAAATAAGCTTTTTGTGTGTACGGAACATTTCTGGGATCTTTTATTTCAGCTCATGAAACGTGGGACCAACACTTTACATGTTGTGTTTATATTTTTGTTCAGTGTAGTATTGAATGTTGGCTGGCCGCATACATGCACTTTCAATTGCCCGTTTTAATTGAGCCGTATCCAGCCATGTATGATCCATATCGATAGGATCTCCACTCCAAAAGAACCACCAGGAGAAGAGGAGCTAACAACGCCGCCCTTATCTGATCTCGAGGCACGTTGAATGGGAGTCTTTTATCCTGACTGTCCCTTCCTGTCTCTGAGGCCTGGGTCTTTTCATTAAGGTCCGGACAGAGCCGATGTCTCAGCCCTTACAGCCATAGTGTAGACAGACTGTGCATCTCAATAGTCTGTTCCACCCTTCCTTGTGTCCTCTGTCCTTGTTCCCTTGTCTCAATAAGGAGACGATTCCACACACACACACACACACACACTCCAGGAGACGAGGTGAGGACCGATAAGAGAAATTGAGGAAAGACTATTATTGAGATTTTCCCCCAGAATGTGTGGGTGATTGTAGTGGCAGGGAGAGAGGATGTTTGCATGGAGCCAGAGAGGCACGTAGGCCTGAGGGGGTGGAGAAGCTATGTAGCTGCTGCTGCTACTATCTCAAGCTCTGGCGCTGGGAAGGGTTGGGAGAGATGAGTGAGAGAGGGTTGCGTCCCAATTATCTCCCCTTATCTGTCATGGGTGGATTTAGAGACATTGGATTGATGTATGCATTTGCTGGAGGGAGTTTTCTGCCATTGTCAAATCCATGCGACGTAGTGTACCTGACCTAATAAGACATCATTAACCTGCACTTCAAACCTTAATCATTGGTTAATTAACACAGGTGCATCACATTCAACGTCTAATTGGCTTTCCAGCAGAAGTCATAGAAGTGAACCATTTACATGGCATGTTTATAATCTGAATTTGTGGGAGTTAGGTGATTAATTGAGATGATTTGGATATCAAGATGTTTTATTTGGTGGCTTTAGAAGGAACTATCTACTTGTTGGTGCCAAAAGAAAGAACTACAAAAGTGTGTGACTGTTTGCCTGTATCTATGTGTGTGTGTGCAGGTTCATGGGGAGGCAGGTTGCCTAGTTTTTAGAGCGTTTGGCCAGTAACTGGTAGGTTGCTGGATCGAATCCCCGAGCTGACAAGGTACAAATCTGTTGTTCTGCCTCTGAACAAGGCAGTTAATCCACTGTTCCCTGGTATGACATCATTGTAAATAATGCTTTGTTCTTAACTGCCTTGCCTAGTTAAATAATGGTTAATAAAATACACTGGGTGTACAAAACATTAAGAACACCTTCCTAATTTTGAGTAACACACCCTTTTGCCCTCAGAACAGCCTCAATCGGTCGGGGCATGGACTCTACAAGGAGTCTGAAGCATTCCACAGGGATGCTGGCCCATGTTGACTCCAATGCTTCCCACAGTTGTATCAAGATGGCTGGATGTCCTTTGGGTGTTGGACCATTCATGATACACACAGGAAACTGTCCAGCAGCGTTGCAGTTCTTGACACAGTTCAAACCAGTACGCCTGGCTCCTACTACCATATGCTGCTCAAAGCCACTTCAATATTTTCTTCTTGCCCATTCACCCTTTGAATGGCACACATACATTATCCGTGTCTCAATTGTCTCAAGGCTTAAAAATCCTTTAGCCGGTCACCCCTTCATCTACACTGATTGAAGTGGATTTAACAGGTGACAGCAATAAGGGATCATAGCTTTCACCTGGGTTCACCTGGTCAGTCTATGTCATGAAAAGAGCAGGTGTTCCTAACGTTTTGTACATTCAGTGTATATCTTACCACATGCCTGTTTTGAAGAGTTTCAATCCAAAACTCAATATATCCATTGTCAGAAATGTTTGTAAATCGACATTAAATAAAAACATATCTTGTGACACACATAAAGACGTACATGATCTTATTTGAAATATATTACTGGGTATTTTTTTTTAGAGAGACACATTTATAAAGTAATACAGTATTAATACATACATGAATATTAAAAATAATCAATCAACTATATTCTTCAGATATCACCTAGCCGATTTATTATACAGTGCCCTCCGCTAATATCGGCACCCTTGGTAAATGAGAAAAATGGGCTGTGAAATGTTTTATTTATTGTTTATCCTCTTGGTCTTTCATTCAAAATATTCACAAAAATTGAACCTTTAAATTAAATAAATTCTTATCGTAAAACATTTTTTTTAATCAAATATATGCGAGCCGCAATTATTAGCACCCTTTCATTCAATGCTTTGTGCAAACTCCCTTTGCCAAGATAACAGCTCTGAGTCTTCTCTTATAATGTCTAATGAGGTTGGAGAAAACATGGCAAGGGATCTGAGACCATTCCTCCGTACAGAATCTCTCCAGCTCCTTCAGATTCCGAGGTCCACGCTTAAGCTTCCTAGCAGAGGCATTCAGGTTTTGATTTAATATCGGCTGGTACTTGATGGAGTCCATTATACCATGTATCCTAACAAGTTGTCCAGGGCCTTTGCAAATTAAACAGCCCCACAACATCAAAGATCCACCACCCTACTTCACAGTGGGGATTAGGTACTTTTCTGCATGGATATCTTTCTGTCTACGCCAAACACACCTCTGGTGATTGTTTCCAAAAAGCTCTATTTTGTTCTCATCTGACCGTAGAACCCGGTCCCATTGAAAGTTCCAGTAAGGTTTGGCAAACTCTAGGCGCCCGAGTTTGTTGTTTGATGACAGCAAAGGCTTTTTTATGGCAACCCTCTCAAACAACTTGTGGTTATGCAGGAGGAGTCTGATCGTAGTTTTGGAAACTTTCTGACCCGAGACCCAACTAAGTCTGCAATTCTACAGCTGTGATCCTTGTAGATTTTTTGTCCACTCTAACCATCCTCCTCGTTGTGCGTGGGGTCAATATAGACACACGTCCTCTTCCTTGCCGATGGTTAACATCTCCTTTAGCTTTAAACGTATTCATTATTGCCCTGATAGTGGAAATGGGCATTTTCAACCGTTGAGCTATGTTCTTATTTCCATTTCCTTATTTGCCATTTCCTTATTTGTGCATCTCAACAACTTTTTGTTGCATGTCATTACTGTATTCTCAGGCCATGGGGACTTGGCCTGTGTGTCGCCTCATATTTATACCCCAGTGAAACAGGAAGTCATGGCTTACCACTTAAGTGTTCCTAATCACGCAGGTGAACTTGAAAACATCAAATATGAATGGGAATAGACTTCAGTTAGATTTGTACTCATAATAATTTCACGCAGTGCTAATAATTTGTGGCACACCAAAGGGCACTGTATCCAGAGGATGAATAAATGTATACATTGCATGTTCATCTAGCTGGACAGGCGATATAGACAGAGCCATATAATTCAGAGAGTTTGGCCAACGTTTAGAATATTATATATCGTTCTGAATCTACTCATTCAGTTACAATGCACTTGAATTATATTCCCTGTGTAATGGTAATGGGGCTAACGTGGCTGCCACGTCATTTTCAAGTGTCATAAATGGATCATAATGCAGAAACCTCAATGTCCCAACTCACCTAACACATTAGCTCTGGATATTAATGTAACGAGTGCGCTGAGAGTCGGGAGGCAAGTTCAGGGAGTGAGCAGCCTGGCGACCTCGAGGACGGAGAGGGAGCATTTGGGATGAAGCCAATGTGTCAGACATCTCTCTTTGAAACATTAAAAAAAGACACATTCTGAAGCATATCTAAAGTAAAACTTTTAAAAGGCTGAGAACGCGCATAATTCGCACACGTAGAAAGTGACCCATGGACACCCATGGAATCAGACCCCTTCATGTGAATAGGGAGCTGTAGTCCGTGACATGCTTATCTGTCTGTGGAAGTGTGAATGAGGATTCAACGGAATGGGTGTCTCCAACAACTATATATTGATTTCGGCATTGGCTTAGCTTCTCGGTTGTACACTTTGTGTAACGCCCTGACCTTAGAGATCCTTATTATTCTCTATGTTTGGTTAGGTCAGGGTGTGACTCGGGTGGGAATTTCTATGTCTTCTGTTTCTTTGTTTTTGGCTGAGTGTGGTTCCCAATCAGAGGCAGCTGTCTATCGTTGCCTCTGATCGGGGATCAAACTTAGGCAGCCCTTTTTTCCACCGTTAGGTTGTGGGATCTTGTTTTCGGTTTAGTTACTGTTGCCTGACCAAACTGTGCGTTTTTGGTTTTCGATTTTGTTTAAGTGTTTAAAAAAATAAAAAATCATGAACACTTTCCACGCTGCGCCTTGGTCTACTCTTTCTACCACCAACGAGAGCCGTCACACTTTGTTTGATTTGCTTTGTGTGTTGATTCTGTTTCTACATCTACGCCTGTGTACGTGTTTGTGTTGTGACATATGCTGCGTCAGGTCCAGGGAGGTCATCTATGGGCATCTACACTACACTGCACGAGCTGGCTGCACTACACTGCACTGTACGAGCTGGCTGCACTACACTGCACTGTACGAGCTGGCTGCACTACACTGCACTGCACGAGCTGGCTGCACTACACTGCATTGTACGAGCTGGCTGCACTACACTGCATTGTACGAGCTGGCTGCACTACACTGCACTGTACGAGCTGGCTGCACTGCACTGCACGACCTGGCTGCACTACACTGCACTGTACGAGCTGGCTGCACTACACTGCACTGTACGAGCTGGCTGCACTACACTGCACTGCACGAGCTGGCTGCACTACACTGCACTGTACGAGCTGGCTGCACTACACTACACTGTGCACGAGCTGGCTGCACTACACTGCACTGTACGAGCTGGCTGCACTACACTGCACTGCACGAGCTGGCTGCACTACACTACACTGTACGAGCTGGCTGCACTACACTACACTGTACGAGCTGGCTGCACTACACTACACTGTACGAGCTGGCTGCACTATACTACACTGTACACTGAGCTGGCTGCACTATACTACACTGCTACACTGCACTGCACGAGTGGCTGCACTACACTACACTGAGCTGGCTGCACTACACTACACTGTACGAGCTGGCTGCACTACACTGCACTGCACGAGCTGGCTGCACTATACTACACTGTACGAGCTGGCTGCACTACACTGCACTGCACGAGCTGGCTGCACTATACTACACTGTACGAGCTGGCTGCACTACACTGCACTGCACGAGCTGGCTGGCTGCACTACACTACACTGTACTGGCTGCACACTGTACGAGCTGGCTGCACTACACTGCACTGCACGAGCTGGCTGCACTATACTACACTGTACGAGCTGGCTGCACTATACTACACTGTAGCTGGCTGCACTACACTGCACTGCACTGGCACTACACTACACTGTAGAGCTGGCTGCACTACACTACACTGTACTGAGCTGGCTGCACTACACTACACTGTACGAGCTGGCTGCACTATACTACACTGTACGAGCTGGCTGCACTACACTGGCTGCACTACACACTGCACGAGCTGGCTGCACTATACTACACTGTACGAGCTGGCTGCACTATACTACACTGCTGGCTGCACTATACTACACTGTACGAGCTGGCTGCACTACACTACACTGTACGAGCTGGCTGCACTACACTACACTGTACGAGCTGGCTGCACTACACTACACTGTACGAGCTGGCTGCACTACACTACACTGTACGAGCTGGCTGCACTACACTGCACTGCACGAGCTGGCTGCACTATACTACACTGTACGAGCTGGCTGCACTATACTACACTGTACGAGCTGGCTGCACTACACTGCACTGTACGAGCTGGCTGCACTACACTACACTGTACGAGCTGGCTGCACTACACTCGCTTTGGTTTAATTTGCTTTGTTGTGTCCCTATCTCTCATATGTGTGTTTGTGCCATTGTTCTATTTGCTTTGGCGTTTTTCTGGGGAGTGTGTGGATGGAAGTAGCAGTGGGGCTGGCGAAAAGAGAGAATACCCTATTTGACCTACATATATAGAGGGAGGTGGTGCTACTACTGCTGCTGGCTGCGACAGACAGACAGACAGACAGACAGACAGACAGACAGACAGACAGACAGACTGTAGCAGGAGATTAGGCAGGGATCAAGAGCCTCTCAAAGCACACAAACAAACAATGACTATAGAGACCAGGCATCAAAACCATACTGTACTCTTTACTCCCTGCTACCCCCTGCCGAGGCCCATATGCTCTGCTGTGCACGTACACTAACATAGTACGACATGTTTGATTTGTCATGTGGTGCTGGTATTTACCTTCCGGCCCCGCGTAATCACAAGAAAAAGGAGACGTTTCTTGTACAAGCGTGCAGATATCCGACGTTCTGTTCCCTTTGTATGCGGTTCTATGTGTCTCAGTCTGTAGAGCATAGCACCGCCAGGATCGTAGGTCTGTTTACTGCTGGGGGCCACTCATACAAACATGAACGTATGCACTTTGGTCTGCGGCCTGGTATACATGGCGTTCATATATACTGCAAGCTGTTTGCACTCAAGTCATGTAAAGTGAAGCAGTGACAACAAGGCCAAAGATATTGCAAAATACTTCTGGTAGTGTTGCGCTGACAGAAGTGTTTATCCGTGTCTTTGGTGTGTCTTCTACAGTCAATAACAGGAATTGACTGGGCTCAATCTGATGGTGCGGAGTTATTCGACGTGCCGGGGACAGGAGACTACCGTAATGAGAGATTTTCTTCGTTTGAAATTACTGAATGATTGCGGCTATTGAATTACAGTTCAATTTAATGAAATGGCTTTCATGATTTAATTTCAGGCCGTGCGTGTGTGCGTGTGTGCGTGTGTGTGTGTGTGTGTGTGTGTGTGTGTGTGTGTGTGTGTGTGTGTGTGTGTGTGTGTGTGTGTGTGTGTGTGTGTGTGTGTGTGTGTGTGTGTGTGTGTGTGTGTGTAGCTGTAGGAGCGAAGGGGAGGTGTGGGAAGGGCCTCACTGATTGCTTTGTGGTTAGCTCCATCCACGGAAATGAAACCATTTGTTCAGTGTATTTATATACTGCATCTCCAGCGTTCTCTTAGACTAGCTGCTCATGTTAGTTGGCATACCACTCTTTCTTTCTCATTGTTCCCCTTGCTAATAGGAACGTGGGATAGCTAGTCAGCCACACAAATGAATGCATTCAACCAAAACGAGTCGTCCCGCATCTGAATCAGAGAGGTGAGGGGGGCTGCCTTAATCAACATCATTGGCGACCGGGGATCAGTTGTTCGGGGTTAACTGCGTTGCTCAAGGCAGTTAACCTTGTCGGTTTGAACCACCAGTAACATTTCGATTACTGGCCCAATGCTCTTAACCGCGAGGCTACCTGCCTCGTTGAGTCTCTTCAGTACTGGTGTTCAGAGGGAGAAAGTATAAAAGACACAGTGGTGACGCAGCTGCTACACAGTCTGCTAAGCTATATGCTCCATTTAAGAAATAAATGTGTTGCCATAAAATGTAGTGTAATGCCAGTCCTTTAAGTGAATGGAACCTCAGTGCTGGTACTCTGTGTGCTGTAAACAACGGTCCTCTTCCTTTTCTCTCTCTCCCTCTCTTTCTCAGTCCATCCATCCATCCCTCCCTTCCCTCCCTCTCCCTGCCTCTCTCACGTCACCTTTCTCCTCGCTCTTAAAAACAGCTGACCCTGGCTTCTACCATTTCTTCCCAAAAATGTTTGCGTCTCTCCCAGAGGACCTCCAGACACAGATGAAATCGACAGGAGAACCGGTCGGGCCTGTCTCATGTGTGTCAGTGCCCTCCACCTTTGTTGCTTCACGCCGAGGATTGTGGGGGAGGAGGCGGGCGCCTCAGGCGCTACTTGTTCCGGGGGCCATCTGGTTCCATTGGATTTTGGCCTCATTCATCCTCCATCTCTCTCACTTGTGTCCTCCCCCTCTCTCTTTCTTCCACTCTCTCTTTCTCTCTCTCACACAACTTTATTCATTTTCTGTTATTTGCTGTTCTGCGCATGCTGCTCCGTTCATGTTAAGTTAATTATTTTCTCGGTTCATGTTCTGGTCATGAAATAAGGTCCCTTCTGTTTCTGAGGTCTTGTTGCCAAAATGTGGAAAAAGTGAAGGGGTCTGAATACTTTCTCTATCCATGCAAATCATAGATGAATAATAAATCTAACAGTATAATGCATTACTAGGTACTGTTCATGGCCCTTTCAGGAATATGTGTTTTATACGGCCTACACTTAAACAATCAACCAGGAAAAGAGGCACATTAGAAACGCTGCGGCCCAAAACCATTACCAGTAGCATTGCACTGTTCTGCTTGCCAGGTTCGCCATTGTCACACATGCTCACATCAGCACGTGCTCACATTTCAAAAACAAAAAGCACCACCAACAACAGACAAATGAAAGGATCCTGCCCGACACGTCGGGCTCAAAGACTTAGTGACGGCACAGATGGTCAAAATGGGATGTGATTAGTAACTCACACCTTTTTCTCCCTGTGTGTCTCCTGTGCTTCTCTGAGGGAGAAGAGGGAGGCAGATTTATCTTCATTCATCACAGGCTTTGACAGTTCTGACAGTGTGCATTTGCCTCGCGGGTTCCCTTTCCATTTAAATGGGCCTAGGCCTCCCCAAGGTGTGTCTGCGAGCAGTTCATTCTGTTGAGTGTGTGTGCATGCCTGTGTACGTGCGTGTGTCTTGTGGTTGTGTGCCTGTGTGTGTCTGGGTATCTGTAACTGTGTTTTGGTGTGTGCGTGCGCGTGGGTGTGTGTGTGTGTGTACGCGTGCGTGCGCACGGAAGTGTCTGTGTTGTGAAATAGCAAGGAGCTGCACAACAGAACACACACTCATCTAACATCCTCTTCGTTGTCACCGAGGACCCTTGGGTTTCATTAGTAACAACTTAAACGCAGACACTCGCAACCCGACTCCCACACACTGATCCCGAACACTTCAAACAACAGGAAATGATATCGGCCTTAAGGAACCGTTGTATTTTTCCTTTATCTTACTATTTTCCTTCTTGCAGATAGTCACCCACTACTGTTGCAGATGGTCACCCACTACTGTTGCAGATAGTCACCCACTACTGTTGCAGATGGTCACCCACTACTGTTGCAGATAGTCACCCACTACTGTTGCAGATAGTCACCCACTACTGTTGCAGATAGTCACCCACTACTGTTGCAGATAGTCACCCACTACTGTTGCAGATAGTCACCCACTACTGTTGCAGATAGTCACCCACTACTGTTGCAGATAGTCACCCACTACTGTTGCAGATAGTCACCCACTACTGTTGCAGATAGTCACCCACTACTGTTGCAGATAGTCACCCACTACTGTTGCAGATAGTCACCCACTACTGTTGCAGATAGTCACCCACTACTGTTGCAGATAGTCACCCACTACTGTTGCAGATGGTCACCCACTACTGTTGCAGATGGTCACCCACTACTGTTGCAGATGGTCACCCACTACTGTTGCAGATAGTCACCCACTACTGTTGCAGATAGTCACCCACTACTGTTGCAGATGGATTTGCTAGGTCGTTATCACATTTGCTTTCGACGAACCACGGTAAAGATAATAACGTAACATATCCCCCCCCCCCCGAGGTGTCCAGTTCTAACAGTTGTCATAGAAACTGCAACAATAGCACATTGATTACGCAGCCATTATTGATGCTGTCATGTACTTCCACGGACATTCAGTTGAAGTAGTGTAAAGGTTGGTGTTCGGTCTCTAAAGCTCTCTGGGTACATTTTACAGTTTGCTTTGGGTGTTCGGGTCATGTCCGGGTTTGACCCAATAGTAACTAAATAGTGATTATTCTCATTATTGATACAAGTAATGTACTTATTCCACTGATCATTCAATGCAGGAAGGAATCTGTACTCAGTCCCTCGCCGTTTCCCCGGCAGAATAAGCCAAGAGCTGCATCCACAACAGAGTAGCCAATACTCCGGGCCATCAACCTGGCATACACACTGTATTATCTATATATTGGTGTTGTGTAGTAGTGATGCGCGGGTTGACTCATAACCCGCAGTTCCTACGGTTATATTCGCGGGGCGGATGGGTTTTGGAGTTGAATAAAGAGAAAACAATGCCTTTAAAAATGCCTAAAAAGATCATTGTTGTGCAATTTCTATCTATAGGCTACGTCGAGGTTTTTGTCTTTCATTATTTTAGGCTATCTGGTATTAGTGCGTAAGCCTAAGCTTCAGGGCTTAACTGTACGCGTGCCAAACATATTACACGCCAATCGCCAAATGCTTTCGGGAACGGGCGGGGAAAGTTTGACGTCCATCCAACGAAGGGAAAAAGGACAATGTGGGAATTTGATCAGATAACGGGAAAGCTGCGAAGGTGGAGCTGAGAATTAAAGAGAAGGGAGGGCTAGAGAAGTCATGTTTGGGAAAGATTTGTCGAAGTGGTAAAAGGAGGATGATGGCAGTGAGGGTCTATACAAATTTGACGGTCTCTTTGATGGGGTGGGGGGGTGGGGGGCTTCACAAAGGACTATGACACGTCAGTAGAACTGTAGCCTGCTGTTCAGATGGGTTAAATGGAAACTGACTGTGTGTCTATAACCTCTCACACAGTAATTATGCTCATGCAGGATGCACCTGAGCTCAATTTCTAATCTCATAGCAAAGGATCTGAATAGTTATGTAAATAAGGTATTTCTGACTTTTATTTTTTAGGAAATTAGCAAACATTTATCAACCTGTTTTCACTTTGTCATTATGGGGTATTGTGTGTAGAAATAAAACAACATTTAATATTTCATCTACTTTAGAATAAGGCTTTAACATAACGGATGTGGAAAAAGTCAAGGGGTCTGAATTCTTTCCCAAGGCAATGCATGAAAAAGTCAAGGGGTCTGAATACTTTCCCAAGGCAATGCATGTACTGTATGCTTCCATCTTCAAGCCTGGATGAAGAAGAGGGTCTTGGGGGTTGTATAGGGTTGTGCATCAGTCGGGACCAAAAACTGGGAAATGTTAAGATAACGTACCTGGAGAGAGAGGGGGAGACAGACAATGTGCCGGAATCCTGGAAAAGTTCCCTCTGGGAGGATAGCCTAATTCAGTATGCCACCCGTGTTTGATCATGACCTTACGCTGCATGTCCTTGGCGCAGAGCGCAGCAAATGCCTTTTTGGGGGATTGGAGGGGTTTAAGAGGCTTCAGAGGAAGCTTGATCAGGCTGCTCCATTTGAACATGTTGTTTTTGACATTTCCATTCCACCTGACCCCGATGCCTTCTGCAGTCCCTCGGCCACCATTTTGATTATGAAAGTGATTGGATGAACTTGACACTTTCATGGATTCTGATTGTTGGAAATGGTTAAACATACAAGGCCCCTTATCCGTCTGAACGGATCTCTATTCCCAAACCTCGGATATCATACACACAGCACAAAGGCTGCATAACCCTGTATTGATTCAAATGCAATCAATACTACTACTGGTATTGACCACAAGCACAGAACCTTCGATATGGAATGGCAGTGTTTTGATCAGGAACTCAATGGTGAAAATGAACTACAAACGATCAAACAGGATAGAGGCTTTTAGGGGTGGCTTTGGTGGCCTTCTGGCCACTTCACTAGCAGCCTTTCTGTACTGGACGACTGTGAGATCACATGACAAACTACTAGGGGTGTGTGTGTGTGTGTGTGCTCTCACAACGCATTTGTCATCTTTGAGTGGCCGGGCTGTGGCTTTTCTAAATGTCAGCAAGGGGTTGTTAAGCAACCGTGTGTGCTTTTCCTCTCTCCCCTTCTTTCTCACTTTCTCTTTATCTCCCTTGTTTCTGGACTACCCGGCCTGCCTCCCATTCATACCACCACAGCCAACAATACAACCTGGCCTCCGTCCCAAATGGCACCCTATTCCCAATTTAGTGCACTACTTTTGATGGTAGTGCGCCTTATAGGGAATAGGGTGCCATTTAGGACGCATGCTTAGATTGCTTCTCAGCTGTCAGAGTAGAAGGGTAAGATCAGCCTCTTGCCGAAGTGAGTTGTGGTTAATGTGGAGGTGTTGGCCTCGCCTGCTTTTCAAAACAAAAACATGTCACTGTGAAGGACTGGAAGTCCTCAAACCCTAAAATATTCTATTGATTGGGGAGAATATACAACGTAGACTTGGCACATAGTACAGTGGCCAGTTTTACAGTGGTAGCTAGAGACTCTGTCTCGCTCGCCACTCTCTAGTTATCTCACTCCTCACATCACTCTTTTTTTCTCCATCCCTCTCTCTCTGCCCGCGTGGTGATCTCGGCTGGGCCGGAGACGAATGTGGGTGGTGTCGTGTCATTCATTTCCTCCCCTAGTCTACTTGGTTGACGGAGCCCCAATGAATGACAGATTGAAGGGAAAGTGTCGCCGGCCACATCATCATCATCATCCAATATCTTGAAAACAACTGCTGACCTGCAAAACATTTCGGGGCTGTGTCAATAGTGGACCAATGAAAAAAGCGATAGATATATGTTGTTTTTGAGTGTAGTTTCCCATTAAGTTTGAGCCTTCTGTCTCTCCGTCTGACTGTAGCCCTTCTCTCCAGTCTCCACAGGTGTAATGGGCTCCCACAGTTCAGCAGGAAATGTTGGTTCCACTGGGGCCCCCCTGGGATTATTTAGGCCAATACAAGCTCAGAGGCCTGTGCCGAGCAAGTCCCCATGTCTCACCGTCTGTCCCTGGATTGTCTCTCTCTCTATCTCTCTCTCTCTCTCTCTCTCTATTCAAAATATTATTTTGTTCATTCTCCTACGGCACTATCTTTCCCAAAAGTCATGAGGGACTCGTGCACCACTTGGTGCTTTAAGTCTTATTCAGATGGTCTGTTTGTCCTCAGCGCCTAGTTTCCATGGATCCGATAGCATTAATGACCACAATGCATGTACTTTGCATGACTATATAGTAGTGCTAAATGCATGGTGCAGTCGAAGGAATAGCACCTTAAAGAGATGTAGGAGCTTTAACTCTCGATGTCCTGCAATGAACATGATGGGAGACAGAGAGCTGCTTTCAAGCGCAGGGCGCAGGCAGGTGTTTATTTAGTAAAGGACCACAGGAGGAGGCAGGTAGCTGGGTTCAGGGGCAGGCAGAAGGTCATACACAGGGGGTCCAAAAGGTAACAGTACAGGCAGGGAAAAGGCTAGTAACGTAGTCCGGAAGATCAGGCAAGAAGTTGATGATAGGAAATCTGATAGGCAAACGTACAGGTAGGGAATAGGTAAAAAGGATGGCCAAAAACCTATGATACACGGGAGGACTAATATGGACATCAACAGAGCTCCGAATAGAATGTGTATCCAAACAAACAATACATCACAATGATTGGGTGCAAAGAACTGAACTAAATAGTGTGTGACAATGACATACAGGTGTGCGAACAGTTGATCAGAATTCAGGTGATTGGGATCTGGAGAGTGAGCTGCGTTCAGGCGATCTATGTGTTTGAGAGTGTGAGCTGGAAGTAGACGTGACATGTCCAATGAACTTGCTTTATGTTAATATTTTCACTTAGTTCTTGTCACGGTTTTCTAATGGTGAAGGAGAGTCGGACCAAACTGCAGCGCGTATATTGTGATCCATGTTTATTTACACAACGTAACACGAATCCAAAACACAAACTCTACAAAACAATAAACGTAGTGAAAACCGAAACAGCCTTAACTGGTGCAAACTAACACAGACTATAAGGACATCAAGACACTCAGGACAATCACCCACAATACAACCAAAGAATATGGCTGCCTAAATATGGTTCCCAATCAGAGACAACGATAAACACCTGCCTCTGATTGAGAACCACTTCAGACAGCCATAGACCTACCTAGAACACCCCGCTAAGCTACAATCCCAATATATACACACCACATACAAAAACCCATGTCACACCCTGGCCTGACCAAATACATAAAGAAAAACACAAAATACTTCTACCAGGGCGTGACAGTTCTGTTGTTGTTCCATAGACAGGCGATAGACTGTCAGTGTTGTAGAAAGATTGTCAAGAGTCCAGTGTGTGGAGTGTGTTCACATCCTACTGTGCCAAACTATGGCCACCATTTTCCTTGCATCCATACCTGAGTGCTTCATATTGGAGGGGACATGATGCTTGGTGCTGCACACAATCCAAAACAACCCACAGATATCACCAAGGTCTTCACACCTGGCTCCCCCGTTTAAAGCTGTGGGGTTGGTGACAGAATTCACAGCATATTTTCATGTCAGGGGTGTGAAGACCTCTGTGATATCTGTGGGTTGTTTTGGATTGTGTGCAGCACCAAGTCCCCTCCAATATGAAGCAATATTCATCCCCCCCTTTTGTGGCGGGAAGGGAAAGGGAAGAAATTGAAAAAGCGATCTTGCAGGCTGCCATTATTCAGGACTCTGGATGGGACTGGCTGCTGGCTGAGACGTATTCATAAATCTCTCACGGAGCCCCAATGAATGTAATCAGGAGACTTGCAGAGGACACAAACTGGCCCAACACTCCATCTCGCTTGTCAACCGCAGCTTCAGTAGCCTCAACTATATAGGCCTTTCGGGGGGAGGAGAGAAAACCAACTTCAATTCAACCCAAACCATGCAGTCGATCTGTGTGTGTGTGTCTCGCTCTGTATCTCTTTGATGCTTTTTGGGAGTGCTGCCATTTTGAATTTGACTTGAAGTTGAACAACAACAACAACGATTAGCTTCTTTCATTGTAGACCCCTGACTTAAGCCATCGCCCCTTCCCTAGAGCAGCCATTTTGAAAAGGGGCTCATGTTATAGGCCTAAATCTTATATATCGTTTGGGTTCATCTCTATGCAATATCTTAACAGTGGTGCCAACAACAGCAGCAATTGAAATCTTCCTTGTCGGACATTTTTAGTCCCCCTGACTGTTTTCACCCACTTCTAACATCCACTCTCAAATTCATTTCATTTCTCTGTCCCTGTTTCTTTGTGATGGGCTGTCAGAGGTTAGGCACGAAGCGCACCATCTGCTTAACCCAACACAGCTCCTGAGGCCATCATTTCTGTCTCTGTTCTAGTGTCTCTTCTCAAGTCGCTACACACACACACACACACACACACACACACACACACACACACACACACACACACACACACATATGCACACGCACATGCCAGGCGGTCTCATCTGATCTCAGAGCAGTTTGTCCGTGGGGCTCTCTGGCTGCTCTCTCAGCTGTCCGTGAAACGATCCTATGATCCTATGAAAGCCTGGACAGAGACACCCAACAGGCCAGACGGACTGTTAGAGGGATGGTTTTACATGGTCCGCCCAAAGCCCTCTCCACTGTTCTGATCCATTATAAAGCACGAGATAAAAAACACAGAATATATTCTAACCGGTTGATCTATTCTCTCTTTCCCTTTTTTTTCCTCCATGTCCCTTTGCTGTGGCCCCATCTGCTTCGATCTCTGATGCAATTTGTATAACAGGTAAGTCCACTCTTTTGTGTCCAAGTCTGAAGCCCATCCAAATGTAATCACATTACGCATTGAACAATATGAGAGACCATGTACCCAATGGAATCCACGTTGCTTCCATAAAGCTACCGTAAAGCGCCAACATCACCCCTTAACCTATCTGACAGTGGTAGAATGGGGGGCAATCTCATTGGCTAGAGATGCCAATCGGCCCCCCGGAGGAAAAGAAGGAAAGGCGAGTGAAAGAGATAGTGAGGAGAGAGAGAGGGAGAGTGAGGAGAGAGAGAGAGAGAGGGAGCGAGAGAGAGAGAGAGAGTGCATGTGAGGGCGAGGGAGAAGAATTATAATTTGTTTACCCTGACACCGGGAGAATAACAAATGGGTGGATGATAAATGCGGTCTATTTTAGCTCGCCTAAACTGTTGTGGTGTACTTCACTCTGTATCCAAAGACTATTAAGAGACTTGATCAGCTTATAGCCGTTAACGAGATGTGTTGATTACTTCTCCTTCATCTCCAGAGATGAAGCTAGAGCTTCACTTACCTCCAGTTCAGTCCGTCTATGGAAGCGCCAACCCTCTGAAGCGGATGGATATCACTGCAGGCGTGTGTTGCCCTTCTCTTTATGGAATGTGTGGTTTCTCTTGTGTAGGTTTAACTTCCGAATGGTCCTATCGGTCATGTTTACAGTATGCGACAGCAGCTTTCTATTTTTGTTGCATATGTTGGTGATATATTTGCATGTAAGGTGACAACCCTCGGTTTCATGGTACGTGTTGCAGTTGTTTAGTATTCACGGAATCCTGCGGGGATGAGGATACGATGGCACCGTTTGTGCCTAAAACCATCATGAACCTGCACTCTCGTTTTGTTTTTGCCTTTGCCATTCTCAACCTGCACACTTTCCGCTCCTTACCATTCTGGCATGAACATACAGTATATTGTCAAAAGAACCCAGGCTTCATTCATTCATACGGTATCTATGATGGGCTGTTGTGATATGGTGTTGTGTGCTAGGATCATACTTTTAGCTAGGAGGAGGGTAGAGAAGACACTCAAAACAAAACTTGGACGGGCTCCCTTAGTCACGCTGGCCCCGCACCACCCCGAGTCCCCGTCGGCCCTCTTCACAGTTTCGTGGGTCACTGATTTTCACTCGCTGGTGGTTTTGGCACCGACTCAGCCCTTTGTTGCTTGTTGTGCAGATCGTCGGTAAACATGTCCAAGTACCCAACAGGCTTTCAGAGACTGTGTCCCACAACAATAGGGTTGGTGTTTTGGTCTAAGGGCTCAAGTGTGATGTCGTGGGGGGTGATGGTCTGCCATGGTTGACTAGATTTGACCCCCTGGATTGACTAGATTTGCTTAAATAAGCCACAGATGTCATTTCTTGTGGTTTTTATGTGGTTTTGGGCCGACTGCAGTCGTGTGCACGCAGTACTGCAGGGATCATCGACTAGATACAGCCGCCGGCCGATTTTCTTCTTGAGCAGATGGCCAGGCGTCCGGAATATAATTACAAATAATTTGGAGACTGCAAGTTGACCGCAAGAAGCCCTAACAGATACATATTTGACTTAAAACATAATCATTTCAAACCTTGCTTACGTTTGTATTCGATGGCATATACAGTATCTCTCTTTTATGCGTGGGAACACTGTAAAATCACTTTGGAGCTGATTTGCTGGCTTTTTCACAGTGTTTTATGTCCAGCAAAAAGTAGTGTGTGTGCTTGTGCGTCTGTGTGCGTGCCTGCCGACCTGCCTGCGTGAGTACCTGCGTGCCTTCCTATGTGTGTACTGTATACAAGCATGCATACTTGTGTTTCTCTACAATATGTGTAGGCTAAACATGACCATTATCGATCAATCTCATCCCGTGTGGGCGTATACAATATATCCTGTTACAGATGGTATTCACGACGCTAGCATGCGGTTTTGTGTCTCCGGGGGCCTAATTTACCACTTCCACCAGTAGCCTTCATCTTAAAATAGTCAACATGGACAAGACACTGAAGTGAAGTTAAACCCTTAACAAATACATGTTTACCACGATTGCTGTGTCGGCACATTTAACACTATGTTGGAGAAAATTAGATGAAAACAAATAAGCTGTCTGAATTCAACCTCAATGCTCCACATGACAGAATGGACTTTTTGTTGTTTTCCTCCGTCCAGGGTATGGATATCTGAAAACAACTCACATCAAAACAACAGGATTTGAACTCGGCTTGACCCTCATTCAATCATATCCATGTCCATCTGTAGTATGGATCCAACATGAAGCTTCCGGGCAACCCCGGATAAAGCTTATAGTACTCCAGCCGAACCTTAGCGATATTATCTCTCTCTATGACCAAAACACTTGTCATAATAGCTCTCTGCCCCATATCTGATGAAACAGTATGTATAGTAATCCCCGTTTATAAGTGACTCTACGGACTGTAGACCCCCACAGATGCAGGCCCAGCTGTTGCCATGTTTTAGCTCGATGGCTCTGACCCAGCTATTCTATCATCATGTTTTATGCACCGCCGGATGTTAGCAATAGCATACACACACTGTTACCACACCAAGTGTAAAGTAGTGGTTATGTAGTCATACACAAACTGTTACCACACCAAGTGTAGTGTAGTGGTTATGTTGTCATACACACAGTGGCCACACCAAGTGTAGTGTAGTGGTTATGTTGTCACACACACTGTTACCACACCAAGTGTAGTGTAGTGGTTATGTTGTCATACACACAGTGGTCACACCAAGTGTAGTGTAGTGGTTATGTTGTCACACACACAGTGGCCACACCAAGTGTAGTGTAGTGGTTATGTTGTCATACACACACTGTTACCACACCAAGTGTAGTGTAGTGGTTATGTTGTCACACACACAGTGGCCACACCAAGTGTAGTGTAGTGGTTATGTTGTCACACACACAGTGGCCACACCAAGTGTAGTGTAGTGGTTATGTTGTCACACACACAGTGGCCACACCAAGTGTAGTGTAGTGGTTATGTTGTCACACACACAGTGGCCACACCAAGTGTAGTGTAGTGGTTATGTTGTCACACACACAGTGGCCACACCAAGTGTAGTGTAGTGGTTATGTTGTCACACACACAGTGGCCACACCAAGTGTAGTGTAGTGGTTATGTTATCACACACACAGTGGCCACACCAAGTGTAGTGTAGTGGTTATGTTGTCACACACACAGTGGCCACACCAAGTGTAGTGTAGTGGTTATGTTGTCATACACACACTGTTACCACACCAAGTGTAGTGTAGTGGTTATGTTGTCACACACACAGTGGTCACACCAAGTGTAGTGTAGTGGTTATGTTGTCACACACACAGTGGCCACACCAAGTATAGTGTAGTGGTTATGTTGTCACACACACAGTGGCCACACCAAGTGTAGTGTAGTGGTTATGTTGTCACACACACAGTGGCCACACCAAGTGTAGTGTAGTGGTTATGTTGTCACACACACAGTGGCCACACCAAGTGTAGTGTAGTGGTTATGTTGTCACACACACAGTGGCCACACCAAGTGTAGTGTAGTGGTTATGTTGTCACACACACAGTGGCCACACCAAGTGTAGTGTAGTGGTTATGTTGTCACACACACAGTGGCCACACCAAGTGTAGTGTAGTGGTTATGTTGTCACACACACAGTGGCCACACCAAGTGTAGTGTAGTGGTTATGTTGTCACACACACAGTGGCCACACCAAGTGTAGTGTAGTGGTTATGTTGTCATACACACAGTGACCACACACACAAGTGGTCACACCAAGTGTAGTGTAGTGGTTATGTTGTCACACACACAGTGGCCACACCAAGTGTAGTGTAGTGGTTATGTTGTCACACACACAGTGGCCACACCAAGTGTAGTGTAGTGGTTATGTTGTCACACACACAGTGGCCACACCAAGTGTAGTGTAGTGGTTATGTTGTCACACACACAGTGGCCACACCAAGTGTAGTGTAGTGGTTATGTTGTCACACACACAGTGGCCACACCAAGTGTAGTGTAGTGGTTATGTTGTCACACACACAGTGGTCACACCAAGTGTAGTGTAGTGGTTATGTTGTCACACACACAGTGGCCACACCAAGTGTAGTGTAGTGGTTATGTTGTCACACACACAGTGGCCACACCAAGTGTAGTGTAGTGGTTATGTTGTCACACACACAGTGGCCACACCAAGTGTAGTGTAGTGGTTATGTTGTCACACACACAGTGGCCACACCAAGTGTAGTGTAGTGGTTATGTTGTCACACACACAGTGGCCACACCAAGTGTAGTGTAGTGGTTATGTTGTCACACACACAGTGGCCACACCAAGTGTAGTGTAGTGGTTATGTTGTCATACACACACTGTTACCACACCAAGTGTAGTGTAGTGGTTATGTTGTCACACACACAGTGGTGTAGTGTAGTGGTTATGTTGTCACACACACAGTGGCCACACCAAGTGTAGTGTAGTGGTTATGTTGTCACACACACAGTGGCCACACCAAGTGTAGTGTAGTGGTTATGTTGTCACACACAGTGGCCACACCAAGTGTAGTGTAGTGGTTATGTTGTCACACACACAGTGGCCACACCAAGTGTAGTGTAGTGGTTATGTTGTCACACACACAGTGGCCACACCAAGTGTAGTGTAGTGGTTATGTTGTCATACACACAGTGACCACACCAAGTGTAGTGTAGTGGTTATGTTGTCACACACACAGTGGCCACACCAAGTGTAGTGTAGTGGTTATGTTGTCACACACACAGTGGCCACACCAAGTGTAGTGTAGTGGTTATGTTGTCACACACACAGTGGCCACACCAAGTGTAGTGTAGTGGTTATGTTGTCATGTCACACACACACACACAGTGGCCAAAACCAAGTGTAGTGTAGTGGTTATGTTGTCACACACACAGTGGCCACACCAAGTGTAGTGTAGTGGTTATGTTGTCACACACACAGTGGCCACACCAAGTGTAGTGTAGTGGTTATGTTGTCACACACACAGTGACCACACCAAGTGTAGTGTAGTGGTTATGTTGTCACACACACAGTGGCCACACCAAGTGTAGTGTAGTGGTTATGTTGTCACACACACAGTGGCCACACCAAGTGTAGTGTAGTGGTTATGGTGTCATACCATACACACAGTGGCCACACCAAGTGTAGTGTAGTGGTTATGTTGTCACACACACTGTTACCACACCAAGTGTAGTGTAGTGGTTATGGTGTCATACACACAGTGGCCACACCAAGTGTAGTGTAGTGGTTATGTTGTCACACACACAGTGGCCACACCAAGTGTAGTGTAGTGGTTATGTTGTCATGGTCACACAGTGGTCACACACAGTGTTCAGTGTAGTGTAGTGGTTATGTTGTCATACACACACTGTTACCACACCAAGTGTAGTGTAGTGGTTATGTTGTCACACACACAGTGGCCACACCAAGTGTAGTGTAGTGGTTATGTTGTCACACACACAGTGGCCACACCAAGTGTAGTGTAGTGGTTATGTTGTCATACACACAGTGGCCACACCAAGTGTAGTGTAGTGGTTATGTTGTCACACACACAGTGACCACACCAAGTGTAGTGTAGTGGTTATGTTGTCACACACACAGTGGCCAAAACCAAGTGTAGTGTAGTGGTTATGTTGTCACACACACAGTGGCCACACCAAGTGTAGTGTAGTGGTTATGTTGTCACACACACAGTGGCCACACCAAGTGTAGTGTAGTGGTTATGTTATCACACAAACCAAGTGTAGTGTAGTGGTTATGTTGTCACACACACAGTGGCCACACCAAGTGTAGTGTAGTGGTTATGTTGTCACACACACAGTGGCCACACCAAGTGTAGTGTAGTGGTTATGTTGTCACACACACAGTGGCCACACCAAGTGTAGTGTAGTGGTTATGTTATCACACACACTGTTACCACACCAAGTGTAGTGTAGTGGTTATGTTGTCACACACACAGTGGCCACACCAAGTATAGTGTAGTGGTTATGTTGTCACACACACAGTGGCCACACCAAGTGTAGTGTAGTGGTTATGTTGTCATACACACAGTGACCACACCAAGTGTAGTGTAGTGGTTATGTTGTCACACACACAGTGGCCACACCAAGTATAGTGTAGTGGTTATGTTGTCACACACACAGTGGCCTCACCTAGTGTAGTGGTTATGTTGTCACACACACAGTGGCCACACCAAGTGTAGTGTAGTGGTTATGTTGTCACACACACAGTGGCCACACCAAGTGTAGTGTAGTGGTTATGTTGTCACACACACAGTGGCCACACCAAGTGTAGTGTAGTGGTTATGTTATCACACACAGTGGCCACACCAAGTGTAGTGTAGTGGTTATGTTGTCACACACACAGTGGCCACACCAAGTGTAGTGTAGTGGTTATTGTTGTCACACACACAGTGGCCACACCAAGTGTAGTGTAGTGGTTTTGTTGTCATACACACAGTGGCCACACCAAGTGTAGTGTAGTGGTTATGTTGTCACACACACAGTGGCCACACCAAGTGTAGTGTAGTGGTTATGTTGTCACACACACAGTGGCCACACCAAGTGTAGTGTAGTGGTTATGTTATCACACACACAGTGGCCACACCAAGTGTAGTGTAGTGGTTATGTTGTCACACACACAGTGGCCACACCAAGTGTAGTGTAGTGGTTATGTTGTCATACACACAGTGACCACACCAAGTGTAGTGTAGTGGTTATGTTGTCACGCACGCACACACACACACACACACGCACGCACGCACACACACACACATGCGCGCGCGCACACGCACCCACATGCACACGCACACACACCCACACACACACACACCCACACAAGCACACACACACCCACACACACACCCACACACACGCACACACCCACACACACCCGCAGACCCGCACACGCACCCACACACACACGCCCACGCCCACACACACACACGCACACACCCACACACACCCACACACACGTGCGCACACACACGGACACGCACCCAAATGCGCACACACACACATGCACACACACACGCACACACACACACACCCACACACACACACACCCGCACACGCACACACACACACACACACACCCGCACACACACACACACTCGCACACGCACACACACACCCGCACACACACACACCCACACGCGCGCGCGCACACACGCGCACACGCACCCACATGCACACACGCACACGCGTGCGCACACACACACGCACACACCCACACACACACACCCACACACACGCACCCACATGCACACGCACACACACACATGCACACACATGCACACACACACGCACACACACACACACACACTGCCTTTCTGGCTCTCTCCCACTGTCTAAATCAGTATCTATGATGAAAACAGAGCAGTACCGCCTTCACGTCGTAGCTAGCCTACTCCCTACTCTCACTCAACCGCCCCTTGTAGTGTAGACACACAAACTTCTAGTGTATCCAAGGTTTAAAAAGGCCTCTAAAGTTCGGAATTTCCACTTCATAACGTCAGACCTGATTTGCCCTAACGAAAATGTGTCAACCCCTACAAAGAATGGCCATTCATTATAATCCACATGATAATTCCCATTTCCTGGCTCAAGTTAAGATCCTACACCTGTACAGCGTTAGTTAGTGGCTGGAGAATAGAATGGAATGGAATAGAATAACTTCATTTTTCCAAGAGGGTGAAATAGTGTAAAGTTACACTCTATTCGTTCTTGATGGTAACAAGAAAGACAACGAGAAGTGTATGAGAACACTGTGAGAATCAATGATGAACATTCCAAAATTGATCCTGATAAACCATTTAAAATTCAATATGGACTCAGCGCCTGGCCCACACGCTGTTGTCATCGTAACTCATCAGCTGCACCACCACACACCGTTGTAACCCAGGTGATTTTGCCACCTATCCGAATATGAGGAGGTATGAGGCGTTTTACACGGCAGGGCCCCAATGAAACAACAGAAAGTTACCGTAAGTTAATTATTCGTGAAGCATTATTTCTGGACTTGACACACACATACGGATGCACAGACGGACCTCGCGCACACACACACACTTCCCCTAACCACTACCCCCTCCTAATCACATGACGTAAACCATTTACTGGAGGAATAGGGGATTGGCTTAGGGCAGACCAAGTCTCTTTAAATGCCACATAACCACTCACCTTTACAGCACAGTCCGTGACGATTTCCTTATAATCCCTCACTCAGACGTCGATTGAATCCGCAATGTAAACAATACAGAAGACCTGACTAGTCACACATCATTGTGTCAGCGGTGTTTGGACCATAGACTTAGAATGACTAGAGTGGGTACTCCCATTTAGGTCAATTATACCATAGTGTGTGGACAGACGGCCATTTTCAGTGTCTCCATAGGACAATTATATTTCTATGGTTTGGGGCCAACATTTATGACACCCCTCCCCTGAACGTTATTATACTCCTGCGTATCGTTCCTACTAGAGTAGTTATAGTAGTGGAACACGTTATTATCTCTCAGGGGGGAATTTGCTTTACAGCAGAATCACCCATTAAAACACAACAGATGTTACACAGGAAGTAAGACACAATGTTCACAATGAGCCACACAAGGCCTATGATTGTGACCCTGTTGGTTGGGGTTTGTGTTACCAGATGTCTATGGCCCCTGAACTGTATGAATGACCCTGTCGTTCAAGGTGTTGCGCCGTGTTAGTCAGATGGGTTGTCTATGACGTTTGCGTGACCCTGTCGTTCAAGGTGTTGCGCCGTGTTAGTCAGATGGGTTGTCTATGACGTTTGCGTGACCCTGTCGTTCAAGGTGTTGCGCCGTGTTAGTCAGATGGGTTGTCTATGACGTTTGCGTGACCCTGTCGTTCAAGGTGTTGCGCCGTGTTAGTCAGATGGGTTGTCTATGACGTTTGCGTGAACCTGTCGTTCAAGGTGTTGCGCCGTGTTAGTCAGATGGGTTGTCTATGACGTTTGCGTGACCCTGTCGTTCAAGGTGTTGCGCCGTGTTAGTCAGATGGGTTGTCTATGACGTTTGCGTGACCCTGTCGTTCAAGGTGTTGCGCCGTGTTAGTCAGATGGGTTGTCTATGACGTTTGCGTGACCCTGTCGTTCAAGGTGTTGCGCCGTGTTAGTCAGATGGGTTGTCTATGACGTTTGCGTGACCCTGTCGTTCAAGGTGTTGCGCCGTGTTAGTCAGATGGGTTGTCTATGACGTTTGCGTGACCCTGTCGTTCAAGGTGTTGCGCCGTGTTAGTCAGATGGGTTGTCTATGACGTTTGCGTGACCCTGTCGTTCAAGGTGTTGCGCCGTGTTAGTCAGATGGGTTGTCTATGACGTTTGCGTGACCCTGTCGTTCAAGGTGTTGCGCCGTGTTAGTCAGATGGGTTGTCTATGACGTTTGCGTGACCCTGTCGTTCAAGGTGTTGCGCTGTGTTAGTCAGATGGGTTGTACCCCTGCACACGGTACCGGTGCCCCTTGTATATAGCCTCATTATTGTTATTCTTATTGTGTTACTTTTTATTATTACTTTTTATTTTAGTCTACTTGGTAAATATTTTCTTCTTCTTGAACTGCACTGATGGTTAAGGGCCTGTAATTGCAAGTGCCTTGCCCCACCAACTGAGCCACACATTAGTCTGTGTTAGCCAGATGTATTGTCTATGACATTTACTTGACCTTGTCGTTTAAGGTGTTGTGTGTGTGTTCCAGATATGTCATGTGATGTATGGGTCTGTGTTAGCCGGATGGGTTGTGACTGCCACCACACTGTGTTTAAAGTGATCTATGCTAGCTGTTAGATGTGCTGTGTTTAACGTGATCTACGGTAGCTGTTAGATGTGCTGTGTTTAACGTGATCTACGCTAGCTGTTAGCTGTGCTGTGTTTAACGTGATCTACGCTAGCTGTTAGCTGTGCTGTGTTTAACGTGATCTACCCTGCTGTTAGCTGTGCTGTGTTTATAGCCTCATTATTGTTATTCTGTGTTACTGTTTAATGTGATTTTAGTCTACTGTTAAATGTGTTGTTTTCTTGAACTGCACTGATGGTTAGGGCTGTAATTGCAAGTGCCTTGAACAACTCATGCCAGCTGTTAGTCTGTGTTGTGCCAATGTGATTGTCTAGCTTTACTTGACCTTGTCGTTTAATGTGTTGTGTGTGTGTTTGTGATATGTCATGTGATGTATGGGTCTGTGTTAGCCGGATGGGTTGTGACTGCCACCACACTGTGTTTAAAGTGATCTATGCTAGCTGTTAGATGTGCTGTGTTTAACGTGATCTACGGTAGCTGTTAGATGTGCTGTGTTTAACGTGATCTACGCTAGCTGTTAGCTGTGCTGTGTTTAACGTGATCTACGCTAGCTGTTAGCTGTGCTGTGTTTAACGTGATCTACGCTAGCTGTTAGCTGTGCTGTGTTTAACGTGATCTACGCTAGCTGTTAGCTGTGTTGTGTTTAATGTGATCTACGCTAGCTGTTAGCTGTGTTGTGTTTAACATGATCATGCTAGCTGTTAGCTGTGTTGTGTTTAACATGATCATGCTAGCTGTTAGCTGTGTTGTGTTTAACGTGATCTACGCTAGCTGTTAGCTGTGTTGTGTTTAATGTGATCTACGCTAGCTGTTAGCTGTGTTGTGTTTAATGTGATCTACGCTAGCTGTTAGCTGTGTTGTGTTTAACATGATCTATGCTAGCTGTTAGCTGTGCTGTGTTTAAAGTGATCTACGCTAGCTGTTAGCTGTGCTGTGTTTAAAGTGATCTACGCTAGCTGTTAGCTGTGCTGTGTTTAAAGTGATCTACGCTAGCTGTTAGCTGTGCTGTGTTTAAAGTGATCTACGCTAGCTGTTAGCTGTGCTGTGTTTAAAGTGATCTACGCTAGCTGTTAGCTGTGCTGTGTTTAACGTGATCTACGCTAGCTGTTAGCTGTGCTGTGTTTAAAGTGATCTATGCTAGCTGTTAGCTGTGCTGTGTTTAAAGTGATCTACGCTAGCTGTTAGCTGTGCTGTGCTTAACCGGAAATACGCTAGCTGTTAGCTGTGCTATGTTTAAAGTGATCTATGCTAGCTGTTAGCTGTGCTGTGTTTAAAGTGATCTACGTTAGCTGTGCTGTGTTTAAAGTGATCTACGCTAGCTGTTAGCTGTGCTGTTTTTAAAGTGATCTATGCTAGCTGTTGGCTGTGCTGTGTTTAACGTGATCTACGCTAGCTGTTAGCTGTGCTGTGTTTAAAGTGATCTATGCTAGCTGTTAGCTGTGTTTAAACTGATCAACGCTAGCTGTTAGCTGTGCTGTGTTTAACGGGATCTACGCTAGCTGTTAGCTGTTCTGTGTTTAAAGTGATCTATGCTAGCTGTTAGCTGTGCTGTGTTTAAAGTGATCAACGCTAGCTGTTAGCTGTGCTGTGTTTAACGTGATCTACGCTAGCTGTTAGCTGTGCTGTGTTTAAAGTGATCTATGCTAGCTGTTAGCTGTGCTGTGTTTAAAGTGATCAACGCTAGCTGTTAGCTGTGTTTAACTATGGGATCTACGCTAGCTGTTAGCTGTGCTGTGTTTAACGGGATCTATGCTAGCTGTTAGCTGTTCTGTGTTTAAAGTGATCTATGCTAGCTGTTAGCTGTGCTGTGTTTAAAGTGATCAACGCTAGCTGTTAGCTTTGCTGTGTTTAAAGTGATCTACGCTAGCTGTTAGCTGTGCTGTGTTTAACGTGATCTACGCTAGTTGTTAGCTTTGCTGTGTTTAAAGTGATCTACGCTAGCTGTTAGCTGTACTGTGCTGTGTGTTGAGCTCTGCTGGGTCTCTGTCTGCTCTGAGAGTTGTGGGGGAGCCTTTAGAGTTGGCCCGTGTCATTCCTGTTCACACATAGTAACATCCTGCAGTCTGTCGCACACACACACACGCACACACACACAAACACACACACACAGCTTGGAGACAGGAGTTTCAAAACCAGTTAACAA
>NC_068436.1:2877341-2907341 GCF_023373465.1 Oncorhynchus keta | reverse complement strand
TTTGATTTGATAGTGTCGGTGCTAGGCGTTTTCTTCCTCCTTTTGATGTGTCCCACGCGGTGAAAGGAAGGCATCGCTCTAGCAATGACAGCCAGGCAGCAGTGAAGGAGGAAAAGCAGAGCTTTTAACACCTCTCAGACCATGATGATGATCTCGCTCTGCTTCTGCCTGTGTCGTCTGTGTGGATGTTTTGGACACACATTTGATCATGTGAAAATACGCCACCTGATTAGTGTCAGATCAATTTTAATCTGGAAAGGATAGAGGAGAGGGAGGGAAAGTGGGAAGGCGCGGGGGGATTCGGTGGGATGCAACCACAACATCTATAGCGAGCCAGCACATTGAATGCCCCCCTCACTCACAAATAGGGAATGAGGGATCAAGAAAAGATCTGATATTCCTATTGGAGGGGATTTAACATTTGAGATGAAGTGCGGGTAGGTTGCCCCTCTGGCCCTTTGTCTTTTGGCCCAACTAGACATACTGCAGTAGGCACGCCAGACAAATGCTCTCTCTCTCTCTTCCTACCGCCAGCGCGAGCACTGCATCTCTTTTCATAACCCACCCCTCTCCCCAACGGTTCCTTACAACACAAGGGCTTTACTGTGAATAGCAATTCATTTATTTAAACATGGTATTTTTGTTGTTGTAGTTTACAAAAGAAATAGGATAGCATCTAGCATCTTTTTTTTTCCCACTCTTGCTTTTTTAACATATTTTACACAGAATTGATCATCTTTATTTATTTTTTTTTAATAATCCAACTTTGCATTTATTGTTGTATTTTTTTGTTTGTTGTTCTATTACCACAATAAAAATGCTGTGTGTTTATGGCTGGCCAGTATGTCCCCAGTTGGTCTTTAGACAATAGCAGAATATCCTGAAGTAAGAAAGACTCATTTAAAGCTGAAATAATATCCACTCCTGGTGTAGAGAAGAAGAAGAAGAGGAAGAGGAAGAAGATGAAACCATTGGTGCCTACAAACATAGTAATCCTCTCTGGAGTTTCTGTATAAAGTCAACATAATATTCCATCTCTGGTGATTCTGTGCGTCAAGTCAACAGGCACAATAGAGTCTGGTGTCCATAGAGGCCCTTCAGATCCACAGCAATTAATCCACGGTCTCAGTCAGTCCTACCCCTTTCTCCTCCACAGTAGGGGGGCGAGCAGCACAGTGTGACACAGTGTAAATAGTGTCCATAGCAGGATCCCTGGTTCAAACCTCACTTATACAACCCCAACCCACCCAATATATCCCATATATCCAAAAAGGGTCTCCGTGGTTGTCCATATTATCCACACAAACACACGTAAACACACACACACACACACACACACACACACACACACACAAAGGGCCGGGTCAGACCTCACACTCCCGGGAGGGCTGCTGCTGGCAGGTGCAGGAGCCGTACTCGTTGATGATGACCAGGGCCCCCTCGATGTGGTTGGGCTTGTAGTCGACGTAGTACTCCGGCGTGGACATGGTGGCCATCTGCTGCATGCTCTGCTTCTGCTTCTGCTTGCGCCGATGGCTGCTGAAACACTGGCGCACCTGCCGCACGCCCGCCGGGAAACACTTCCAGGTCACGTAGAGCATCAGCACCACAATGAGGAAGGAGAAGATGAGCGCCATGGTGCCCGTCACCACCTTGTGGATCTGCATGGTGCTGTCTATGTCGTCGAGGTTAGCCACGGTCACGGTGAAGGAATTGGTGACCACTGCGCCACCCTCGGCGGCTGGGGGATCGTAGGGGTTGGCCGTGGGGCCTCCCCGGGCCTGGTCCTTGGTGGTGTAGCCGGGGTACCATCCCATAGTCGTGGTGGCCTGGTCGATGCCGTCCTCGCACAGCTGGAAGGCGTATACGGCGTCCAGTACATCCTCGCCCTGTGCCACGTCCGGGCTGGAACACAGTAGCTGGCTGTCCCGCTGGCCCCGGAAGGCGCTCAGCCACTGGGCTAGGGCGCACACGTTGCGGCTGCATTCCCACTCATTGCCTGCCAAAGTGATGCTGCCCAGGGATGACCATGAATCCAGGATGCGCTGCTCCATGGCCGTCAGCCGGTTGGCGTCCAGCATGAGGGCCTTGAGGTTGGGCACGCTCTCGAAGACGTGTGGCTCGATGTATGCGATCTCATTGGCCGACAGGTCAATCTTCTCCAGGAAGGGCCAGGTCCAGTCCAGGGTGCTGACCACAACGGTAGCCCGGTTGTTGCGCATGTAGAGCGTGCGCAGCGAGATGAGGCGGGGGAAGTGGGCCAGGTTGACTTTGACCAGCTCGTTGTGCTCCAGGTGCAGCTCGGTGAGCTTGAAGAGCCCAGCGAAGGAGTTCCGCGCCAGGCTCTGAAGCTGGTTGTAGCCCAGGTCCAGGAACTGCATGCTCCGGCAGTCCTGGAAGATCCTCACTGGGACAAACTTGAGGGCGTTGTAGCGCAAATGCAAATTGGTTAGCTTTCTCAGGCCGTGGAACAGGTCGGGCTCCAGCGCCTGCAGCCTGTTGTACGATAGGTCCAGGATTCGCAGGTTTGGGAGGGGCCTGAAGGTGCCATTGGGCAGGCTCTCGATATGGTTGGTGCTCAGGTCGAGCTCCTTGACCCGGCGCAGCCTGTCGAAGGTGCCCTCCTCCACCACGTCGATGTTGTTATGATCCAAGTAGAGCCAGGTGAGCTGCGACAGGCCAGCGAAGTGGCCCTCGCGCAGCTCCGTCAGGTTGTTCTCGCGCATGGACAGGCCCAGTGCGCTGCTCAGGTTGCGTGGAACGTCGGTGAGATTGAGCCCCTCGCAGTAGAGCAGCTTGCTGTCGCAGCGGCATAGACGGGGGCAGACGCCCTCCACCGATGGGACCATTTTGAGCATGATGCCCAGCGAGCACCACAGCAACAGTATCAACCCAGGGGGCTTCCTCAGGGGCCACTTTAGGTACAAGCCTATTAGAAGGAAATCCATCAGCCTGAAAATCCTCGGATAGATCCGCAGAGAAAATGTCCATTGGAATCGTTCCGGTATTATTCTGTCATGGTTCACATCGTAATTTGTAATCTCTCCCCGGCAGGAAACCAGCTCTTGTATTTTTTTTGTATTCCCTTTCTTGTAGTGAATTGTGTTGTGCGTGTGTGTTTTTTCCCCCAAGGTATTTACTTATAGAAAGGAAGAGGAATCCAGTGTGGTGGATAAAAAGAAAAGAACAGGGGAGAGGGATAAAGGGCAAGTCACTTTGCTCATGTTAGATATCAGGGGGCAAGATGAGACCCGAAGCGGGTAAAAAATGCTTTCTTCACCGAGCGATCACGTATGAAAGGAATCCTTACTCACCCCTATCCAGAGACGGACATCCCCTATTCAGCGACTTCCTTTGTGCCCACACTAATTATGTGTGAATCTAAAAAAGGACCCCAGTGTGGTACAAATTTGCCCCCCCCCCTTCTCGTCCTTTTCAGCCAGAATACCAGATCCTGGCAGGCTTACAATGTCTTAGTTCTCCTCGTGTGAAAGAAGCCAGAAAAGACCCAAGGAATCCAAGTGGATGCTGGTTAGGAAGTGCAAGTTTCCTGCTCGGCTGCATGCATGAGTGCCGTGCCTCCTCGCTCTCTCTCTCTCTCGCTCTCTCCCTCCTGCTCCTCTGCAGTCACTACTGCTGCGATGATCCGAAGAGGAGAACAGAGGAAAAACCAAGCCAACCAAGAAAGCAGAGGAAAAGACTAACTCAAAACTCTCTCTCGATAACGACTGGGGGCAGATCTGTCAACACAAATTACCGTCCGTCACTTGAAGCGATCGCTGACCTGCACGGCTTAAATCCAGTCAACTCTGTCATTATTATTTTAGTGACCGACCGGTGCGCTTCAGAAAATATGTATTGGAAGGATAAGGATGGGTAATGCCAGGGTCTCTCTCATTCTCTTCTCTCTCTCTCTCTCTCTGTTTTCCCCTTAGTTTTTTTCTACTTTCTTTTTAGTATCCTTCTTTTAGATCCTCTCTTATCTCCTGTGAGAAGCCCCTTGACTCCTGCGTCCTCCTGTCTTTTGGGTTCTGTTCATATCCACTTGTGTTGTTAGTGGTGTTTTTCCCTGGTCGGCTGGAGGGAGTTTGCTGGTGGAGGCTGGAAGACTGAGAGGCTGAGGAGGCTGCTAGTAGGGAGGCAGAGGCGGTGTGTGACAGGGATGGAGAGGAGAGGCAGAGCACTCTTCACTTCGATCCCTCGCTTGCAGCAGACTAGTGTACTGGCAGAGCATGCAGAGGCACCGTCTGTTCACTGAGTGTCGTAAGCCACTCACAATTCAGACTGGCCCCACTCTCTCTCTCTCTCTCTCTCTACCCTCCACCTTCTTCTCTCTCTCGCTCTCGCTCGATTTCTCTCTGTCTTTCTCTCTCTCTCTCTCTCTCTCTCTCTCTCTCTCTCTCTCTCTCTCTCTCTCTCTCTCGCTCGATTTTTCTCAGTGTTTGAAACATTTCCATATTCAAAAGGGGCCGGGCTTAAAACCGGGGCTTTATTGAAGCTCAGAATCTCTCTCTCTCTCTCTCTCTCTCTCTCTCTCTCTCTCTCTCTCTCTCTCTCTCTCACCCTTCCAGTAATAAATTGAAACCATCTACAATATCTGCTTCTTCTCTTCTTGTAGAATTCAGTCTCCCTCATTATTCCTGATTAATATTCCACTAATGATTGAAAGGATGTTCTATATGCATTCTATCCCTCCAGCTGAGAAATGTGCCAAACTCCTGGCTGAACCAATGGGGCTGATGCTGCATAATTACATAACAATGCAGATGCCATAATAATAATGATAAGATGTATGATTTGTGATCGAACCAATGTTATTATATGCAGTGATTATACACACTTATTCACACATGTAATGGTAACTCCTGCAGCTGTACAGTTTATAGTGCCTCATTTGAATATGGTGTACAGTGCCTTCGGAAAGTATTCAGACCCATTCTTTCACATTTTATTATGTTACAGCCTTATTCTAAAATTGATTAAATTTTTTAAAATCCTCAGCAATCTACACACAATACCCCATAATGACAAAGTGAAAACAGGTTTGTAGAGTTTTTTGCAATTTATTAAATACAAAAAACAGAAATATCTTATTTATATAAGTATTCAGACACTTGAGATTCGAAATTGCGCTCAGGTGCATCCTGTTTCCATTGATCATCCTTGAGATGTTTCTACAACTTGATTGTTGATTGTGGTAAATTCAATTGATTGGACATGATTTGGAAAGGCACACACTTGTCTATATAAGGTCCCACAGTTGACAGTGCATGTCAGAGCCAAAACCAAGCCATGAGGTTGAAGGAATTGTCTGAAGAGCTCCAAGACAGAATTGTGTTGAGCCACAGATCTGGGGAAGGGCACCGAAAAATGTCTGCAGCTTTGAAGGACCCCAAGACCACAGTGGCCTCCATCATTCTTAAATGGAAGAAGTTTGGAACCAGGAAGGCTCTTCCTAGAGCTGGCCCCAAGGCCAAACTGACCAATCGGAGAGGGGGGAGGGCTTTAGTCAGGGACTTTACAATTCACACACTGTGATTAAGCTCTTTGCATTGATATATCCTAGCTTTTATTTCCTTGTCCATTGAACTGAAAAGAGTCAAACCAAACTCTATCAAGTAAATCTGCATTTGATTATCACTGAATGCTGCCTGCCGTGTCTCTTTCATCACGGTTGTTTGAGGACTCGGCTGTCCAGTGTGAGTACAGATCTTATCTGTTGCCACTAAGAAACGGACAGCGTAACATCATATTTTCCTCTCAGGAGGTCCCCACGCTCCCAGCTCCTAGGGTTCCCTGGTCCATGGACCCCGTCCGTCTTTCCCAACCCTTGTCATCTCACTCCTGTTAAATTCCAAGGACAATGGGCTGTGACAAATCTGACAATTTGGTCCCTTACATGACGTAATCATGCCATCCCTCCCTCCCTCCCTCCCTCCCTCCCTCCCTCCCTCCCTCCCTCCCTCCCTCCCTCCCTCCCTCCCTCCTCCCTCCCTCCCTCCCTCCCTCCCTCCCTCCCTCCCTCCCTCCTTTCTGACAGCAGACATAACTTTTACATCATGCCTCCTTGCTGGGCGTTCTGCTGTGAAATAAAGGATTTAATCAGGAAGTAAAAAGTGCTATGTCGGCCCTGACTCATCTGGTAATTGGCGTGTCGGTCTGTCTACACAGAAGACCAGGGAAACATCGTCAGCAGCTAGCGAGGGTTACTATACCAGGACTCGTATAAAGTGGCTAATAAAGAATGGTGATCTAGGATCAGTTTTGCCTTTTTTTTTATCATAATGAAGATGATTATATGGACAGGGGGGACCTGATCCTAGATCTGCACTCCTACTCTGAAACTCCAAATGACTATTTGTCTAAGGAAAGCCATCAACAGTTCCTAGACCTGGGTTTACTAGCAGCAGTTATAGGAAAGTTAGACGGCGACAGAGAACCTACTCTCACCTTTGCTTTACCTCTGCTGTCACTCATTTCTCATTCATAATTAAGTAACCGATTTAACTGACATTCACGACTGACACATTCACACTGCAGCTATTCCAACAAAGATTAGCCAATTTGAAGGAGCAGCGTCGTGCTGTTTGGAGCTCTGAATGCCAAAGACTTATCTTGAGCACTCGTTAATGATGCTCCACCGAAACATGTTCCTTCGCCTTCTTATGTTTTTTTATTGTTGCTGTTTTCACACCTTGAGAGTGGTGCCACTGCAAAGCTTTCACAGTAGGAAGAGGCATATAATGCGCCGGGGAGGGGGGGGGGGTACAACTATGGAATGTGGACGACGTCTCCCAGTCAGATATATCTCTCTCCTGCTCGTCTACCTCAGCCCATTTCTCTTCAGCCCCGTAATGGATGGATGGCTGCACCAGCTAATGAGTTGGTAGCACCGTAATGGCTTAACACAGCAAACAGGAGATAGGAGTAACCGGGGCCATCCGTTTTAGACTTTTTAAGAGGTTGTGGATGCGGAGAGAGCAGATACGTGTGCAGGTGCGTGTGCGTGCATGGACATGCACACACAACCATGCGTGCACCTATACACAAGCACACACAATCCTATTAAAGATGGGCGGTGGGGGCAGATAGGCATCTCGACTCATCTGAACGATAACCTTCATTTGCTCCTTCAAACCACGCCATTGATTCTTCTGGTGGGGTTGACTCGACTCGAGGGAGGATAGCAGCGTTTGGGGAAACTAGGGCATTACCCTTCCCTCCTCTTCTATTTTGATTCATGAACATTCAAAGAAACCAAGATGATTTTCTGTGTAATTTAGGAAAAGGGGGACATTCGACTGGAGACATTTGGGTGGAGAACATGGTAAGCTTCTTTCGCTGTGGGGACTTCCGCATCCCCGGAAATGAGACCAGAATGACAGAACGCCGTCTGTGAGCCCAGAGATGAAAATGCAGAACAAATTAAAACATCTCGAGTGAAATCGCAATCTCTATGGAACTAATGTGTGGGCCAGTCAACTTTAGGGAGCGGGAGAGAGAGAGGGAGAGAAAGAGAGAGAGAGAGAGAGACTTTGTGTGCCGTGATTCATTCCTCTCTTCTTCCTATTCTTCCGTTCTGAAAACTGCTGTCACGCTATCCGTGTAGCCCAGAGCAGCTCAGAGCGGCTCATCAGGGTGCAGAGAGGCCTACTCATCCCCATGTGAATGCCTACCCATGGGCAGCCAGGGAAGGTCAATATTGGCCCTCTGTGGGAAGTAGACAGACGTTCGTGACGAGAGCCCCCACAACAACCACAAAAAAAGTCCCCTTTCGCTCCATTTACAGGTACTGTCTTTCGAAGGCATGTGAATATGTGAGCACAAGCACAAAATGTCCTCCAGCAAATGATTTTATTACAAGCTAATCAACATTGACAGATATATTCAGTTTATGTTGCCTCACGCTGGAATCCAACCCCTTAACCCGGATGTTTCCTGTGCTCTGACACCCTGAACCACTGGTACCATGTCAGATGTGTTGCACTGTTGCGCTCAACTACAGTAGCTTTGCATCCTGAAAGAGACTCTCTTCTCCACACGCGAAATCCATCTTCGTTTGCCTTCTGTTTTGTGCTAATAGGTGTAGCGTGTCCTTCGCTAGGCTAATGCTAGGTTAATCAATGCAAACCACGCTAGGCAGTTACTGAGGACGTGGAATTAACTAAATAACAAGTTGGTGCTTACTATTAACAAAACGTAGATTGTGTTTGTGTTGTTTACATTGGTTAAGCGAAATCAACATACTATTATATTCCTTTCGTTTTTTCTGCTCTATTAGCAATTTTCACTACGGTATGCTAACACAATGGATTTACTAAGGATGCTGGCTGGTTAGCGAACATCTCACTTGCGTCATTTATTGCGCAAACACTGAGCTCTGGCGCTATTGCACTCACCAGCCTGCCGGCCATGAAACTTTGCAGCCTTAATGTTTAACTCTTGACACCTAGATAGATACATGGGAGTTCATTCCTTCACCAGAGTGCAGATGAGACTAAAAAAAAATCCCAAATGGCCACCGCTACCTGGCACTGTGGCGGATGGACATCGACAGATCCTCCGTGATTGAATGGACTAGAAACCAGACTCTCACTGTAGAGAGTAGCCTGGTTCAACACACATCAATAACTCCAGACTAATGGCTATCGGCTTTAACCTCGTACATTCTCATTAGCTGTCATACCTGGACATGGCTACGAGACATACTCGATTCCCATTGGGCAATATGTTGGCTACTCTTCTCACTGCACTACCACCAAGGCTTCGTCTCAAATGACTGGTTTAAAGCAGTGGCCTATGTAGGAAATAGGGTGCTCAGGCCAAAAGTAGTGCACTATCTAGAAAGTAGGGTGGTATTTTAAAAACATGTTGCGTTTGGTAAGGATGTTTTTGATAGTGGAAGTATGTTGGGAGTGTTGTTATCCATTTACTCATTTACCCTTAGTCACCTTGGCTCTGCCGAGCTATAGAGATGCTGAATTGTAAGTACCCCTTGAAGAATTACAGCCGTTATGCAATGTATGTGGTTTCGGCTTAATCATTCTCTCGCAAGTTAATTACACTTGAGCTAGAGGAGAGATCAGCATTTAAGCTTTGTTTACAGCTACGTCTGATTGCCTTTGTCCTTTGCCTTTCTTAGAGTCCCCCTGACGAACATAGCCATTTTTTTTCCTTCCCCACATCGTCTTTGTCTTTTTGTTTTGTTTGTTGTGTATCTTGTTTAAAAAAGGATATTGGTTGGCTGCCTCAGATTTGTGTCTGCTGCTGCAAAAGCCTGTCCCAATGTTCCCGGCCAATGTCAGATTTCTAATAGTTCCAGAGCCACAAAAGCTCCCCCTCGCACCGATAGCTAGCTGCCCTTAGCTCGTTCCTCTTGGTTGATAGAACTGCTGATAGCCTCTTGACTGGGGTCTGAGTAGGGTCAACAAATAGCAGCATCGGATGCATCCCCTTCTTTTTGTTCCGCCTCTTTTTCCTCACTTTTCTATTACTTACCCAATGGGTAGAACTGTGGCTTCTTATTGATTCTTGCCCTTGGCAGTAAACCATTTCCAGTGAGTCATTTCTTGTTGGTGGCCACAGCTGGCTCAGGCTGGCTCTCGAGTCCCACCGACCCAAAAGGCTCTACGGCTAAGGCCGTATCTCGGTCCATTCGTAAAAGGGAGGTGCAATTTGGACACTGTGTGTGTGTGTGTGTGTGTGTGTGTGTGTGTGTGTGTGTGTGTGTGTGTGTGTGTGTGTGTGTGTGTGTGTGTGTGTGTGTGTGTGTGTGTGTGTGTGTGTGTGTGTGTGTGTGTGTGTGTGTGTGTGTGTGTGTGCGCGCGCGCTTATGTCTGATAGTACTCAGTACATTCGTACTCAATAAGGGATCACTCGAGTCCTCCTGTTCTTCTGTTAGTGTCGCTGTCTGAAGAGGTCTTCTATCAGTGGAAATCTATGAAACTCGACCCTATCCTCTCCACTTTTATTCCACTATGTGTAGCACCTTATAAAAGCAATAGGGTGTCATTTGATACCTAGTGTCAACACTTTTCTCTGAGAGGATTTATTCAAGTCAGCGTTGTTGTGCGAGCCTCTAATTGTTCAGTTGAAATGTTGCCATTTATTAGCGTAGAGCAGAGGTATAACTTTTTCAACGGGTGCCAGAAATTGCCAGGAATCCGGGCGACCCACCCCACCACGAGTCTAATGACAACCTTAAAATTGGTACTTTACGATTTTCACATCAACAAATAACCTTCAATTCATTACATGTTCATCTCTCTTATCAAAAGTAAGAGAACCTATATATTTATTGACCTTTTTTTTTTAAATTTTCCATTTTTTTCCCTCAAAAATGTTTATATATTGTTCAAAATAGTTTGTACTTTTAATTTTTGGTTCCCAAATTTGCAATTCCCGACCCCGACTTTGAATACCACTGGCAGATAGGGATACAATGCCATTGGTGCCATCAGATCAGCTTGTTGGGACATGTCATTGGTGAAAACAGTATTGACAGTGAACTTGTCCTCGTGGCAGGAGCTCTTATATGGCAGTGGAAGAGTTCTGTCCTCGTTCAAATTAGCACAACGCTCTAGTCAACCGAGCAAAGCATGTCTATCGAGTACATGTCTCCCAATTATACTCTCCCAATTATGTTCTTTCCAGTGTGATGGAAAGAACACATTTTCAGTGGAACAATGTATTTGAGAATCAAAGAGAAAAGTTGCTTAATAGCAATTTGAAATCCATCATCTGGAACAGTGTGGACTAGACAAACTATCGAAGATGTTTTGTGCAGTAGAAGTTGTATATAGATGGGTTTCACACACACACACACACACACACACACACACACACACACACACACACACACACACACACACACACACACACACACACACACACACACACACACACACACACACACACACAACATGACACATCATTAAAGCGACACCCAAACAGGCATGCATACCCCCCCCCCCCCTTCCCCCTTCACTTAATTACTCCCTCACTGTCCTCCCTGTCTGTCTCTCACTCTGCCTCCGCCTCGTCAGCATCACATTGAGTTGATAGAGTGGTCTGCCTCGGCCTGCCTCGTCATCAGATTAAGTTGACAGAGGGTTCGCCAGAGACTCATAATTAACAGCCTCCTGATTACAGATCCATTATTTAAATCCACTATTGGATCAGAGGGAGTTCGGCTGCCTGACGCGCCTCGACAAAACAGGCCAGATGATGATGGCTAATTGGCCCTCTGCTGAGATAATGTGGACGGGAAAGGAGAAGGACGGGTGGGGAAGGGGGTCAGTGCACAGAGCTACCCAGAAAGGGGCTGCCGTATGCGGGAAGAGGGGGGGCTGCCATGTAGGGTAACCTCCAGCAGATGGCAATTCCATTCACAACTCTCAGTTATAGGCTACAGTTGGTCATCTCTGGGCTGGATGGGTGGGGAGTTTTCTACTGCAGGATGTAAGGCCCTGCTTTTGTTGGTTATTGTGAAATGTGAGGATTTATAAGATTTGAATAGCCTTTTCCGATTGGGAGACTTCAATATCAGTACTCTCCAAGAAATGGTTGGCTGCCTACTGTATGTGACTAAAGTGCTGGTCATTGTAGCCGCTCATAACTGTATGTGGAGAGAAAAACCATCCTTCCAGCCAGTCAAAATGAAACGTTTGATTACTTGATCAAAAGTTATTTGCCTACGTCGAAACGTCTGCCCATCTCCCTCACCCCTTCCCCGCTGCAGAGACGCCCCGTTATCGACAGGGGGGTGCAGTATACGATACAAAGACACTTGGAGCACCGGGAGCCTTAGCGGCAACCAGGGCATGTCACGACAGGAACAAGCCTGTCGCCCCGGGTAACACCTCCCCCGAGATGTGTTCCGGTGCTGATGCTTTGTGTGTGCCGCATGGGAAATCGATTTACTCAGTTTCTTCTTCGTCGTCACTGATTGGAGACCAGGCGGTTTCGTGCCAACCATGCAGGTGACACGGTGGGGTGGTGATGCCCAAATGCTGGTCTTTAACCCATTTCACTATCCATGATAATGATGACCAATTCAGTCTCCCCTCTGCGAATCAAAACAGTTTATTCAATCCATGATGTGTTGATGCATTCATGGTGCAGGAAATGACTCAAAGTTTTGTTTCGTCAGTAGCCTAATTAACAACAGTAAAAGGTCACGATTAAGTCAAAATTGAGGGTAACTTGTGTTGAAAAAGCCCATGCGAGAGGAACATGCCATACCGCACACCCCCGCAGACCCCGCAAGGTAGGGGGGCCCACAAGCTCTGGGGGCCCATGCACCTGTCATCGATGTATATTGTTTTTAAACTTGTATATATCAATTTGACAGTAACCCTCCAAAAAGTCTGTCGTAAACCCTTTTCATTTCCATATCTACTAGGAAGCTCAGTGTTTGTTTTCTTGGGTTCAGGAATGCGACTGACAAAGTGTCTCGGGCCTTTGTAACTGATTGAAAGTGAGGGGATATTGCGTAGTCAAGGCTACAACGGTGCCCGTGTGATGAGTGGAGCTTACTCAGGTGTTCTACAGCTCCTATCAGGCCGAGTGTCTAATGCTTCCTAGGTAGTTCTTTACGAGTTGTAGTTTAGAAAACAATTTCTCACAGAAGCGACAGTTACATGGATGGTAAGAACAGCATGATTGCCGTAGCAACGTCAGGGAAACTTTGCAGACGGGTGTGGTACTTCAAGCACAGCAGTTCTGAAACGTCTTCAATTGAGCCTCTTGTTCTCCTTGATCGCCGGCTTCAACACGATGGAGATTACGTATATATAGGAAGCACTGGGGGCTGGTCGGCTGGATACTGGACACACTATAAGTTGGCAGACGCAAACAGATTATCATCTTTAGCGGTTTGCGATTTTGTTCTGATGAACTGGTGTTTGCATTAACATCTGCCAACCACGTGTATGTGACCAATAACATATCATTTGATTGTGTTGCAATATCAACAGTCCTTTATCTCCAGTATATGTTGGCATGCGTCATTCAAGACTAAGTTTAAGTTGTGTGCAAGCGCAATGGACGTATGTAATGCACAAATACTCAGGAATGAATTTGTTGCATGGCAATACTCCGTATCGGAAATAGTTGTGCTCGCAACCTGGACCTAAAGGCTGCGGTGAAAACATATGCACACAAAAATGCAAGGCGACACGGTCGCATACTGTAGCTACTATAGGACCTCTACGTTGTTAGGCTATTTCATGTGTCATTTAAATTACATTTATTTTTTAAGTTCAGAAATAGCAACTAAATATGGAATATAACTATAGATAGTAGGCTACACTGCATAATAAAACAATACCCGGGGGCGACCACTGACCAGTGGGGAGGAAGCCCATCTGTTATTTTGTGTGGGTCTGTGACTGTAGTCTTCTCTGTGCCTTGTGTTCTAGCATCCTACATTTGGATGTTCTATCCGTTTCATGCAAATGTGTTCCTGTGTGTAAGTGCGCGTGTATGTGTACCTTTTTGTGTGTGTGTGTGTGTGTGTGTGTGTGTGTGTGTGTGTGTGTGTGTGTGTGTGTGTATGAATGTGTCCCTCTGCTTATTGTGTGTGTGTGTGTGTGTGTGTGTGTGTGTGTGTGTGTGTGTGTGTGTGTGTGTGTGTGTGTGTGTGTGTGTGTGTGTGTGTGTCAGTGTGTGTGTGTGTGTCAGTGTGTATGTATGAATGTGTCCCTCTGATTATTGTGAGAGTGTGTGTGTGTGTTTGCTTTCCTGTGTGTGTGTGTGTGTGTGTGTGTGTGTGTGTGTGTGTGTGTGTGTGTGTGTGTGTGTGTGTGTGTGTGTGTGTGTGTGTGTGTGTGTGTGTGTGTGTGTGTGTGTGTGTGTCAGTGTGTATGTATGAATTGTGTCCCTCTGCTTATTGTGAGAGAGTGTGTGTGTGTGTCTGCTTCCCAGCGGTGTGCTAGGCTATAATGGCACCGGCATCAGAAAAAAAGACCTTGTATCAAACACTGTCTGAGTCCAAAGGCACCCTATTCCCTTTATGTGCCCTACTTTTGACGGGGAATAAGGGTTCCATTTGGGACGCACACCGTGCTGCTGCTGTTGTGTCCTTAGTGCCTCGCGCCAGTCGACCAGGGGGGAACTTTGTTCTGCCTGTCGGATGAGTCAGACTACGCCTCTCACCAGCTTCCGCTGTGTACATCTTTGATAGCTCTGATGGCCCAGAAAAAAGGGAGAAAGAGTATTAAACTCTGCCACCCAAAATGTACCCCCCCGCCGCCTGCCCAACTCCATTCATTCCCTGCCTGCCAGAGCTCCCCAACCCCATTTACATTTTAGCAAAGCATCTGGGCCCGTCTTGATAAATCTTCTCAGAGTAGGCATGCTGTTCTAGGATCAGTTTTGTCTTCTAAATTATAACTTATAAGATTACAAGGACAGCGAGACCTGATCCTAGATCCAGCACAGTTTTTTTTAAAGAGCTATATCAATACGGGTGCTGGCTTCTCTCTCTTCCAGTATGCGTCTTACATTGTTCAATTCAAACACAGGAGGTCAAACAGACTGTCCAAACTGTAATCTATTCTCCTTTTGCTCCAATGACTTTCATTTGACATGTTGACACTGTTTTGACCATAAGTCCTTTATCAGGTCTGAGTTGTTCACATCCCAGGCTGCACTAGATGTACATGTTTACTGTTCACATCCCAGGCTGCACTAGATGTACATGTTTACTGGTCACATCCCAGGCTGCACTAGATGTACATGTTTACTGGTCACATCCCAGGCTGCACTAGATGTACATGTTTACTGTTCACATCCCAGGCTGCACTAGATGTGCATGTTTACTGGTCACATCCCAGGCTGCACTAGATGTACATGTTTACTGGTCACATCCCAGGCTGCACTAGATGTACTGTTCACATCCCAGGCTGCACTAGATGTACATGTTTACTGGTCACATCCCAGGCTGCACTAGATGTACATGTTTACTGGTCACATCCCAGGCTGCACTAGATGTACATGTTTACTGGTCACATCCCAGGCTGCACTAGATGTACATGTTTACTGTTCACATCCCAGGCTGCACTAGATGTACATGTTTACTGGTCACATCCCAGGCTGCACTAGATGTACATGTTTACTGGTCACATCCCAGGCTGCACTAGATGTACATGTTTACTGTTCACATCCCAGGCTGCACTAGATGTACATGTTTACTGTTCACATCCCAGGCTGCACTAGATGTACATGTTTACTGTTCACATCCCAGGCTGCACTAGATGTACATGTTTACTGGTCACATCCCAGGCTGCACTAGATGTACATGTTTACTGTTCACATCCCAGGCTGCACTAGATGTACATGTTTACTGTTCACATCCCAGGCTGCACTAGATGTACTGTTCACATCCCAGGCTGCACTAGATGTACATGTTTACTGGTCACATCCCAGGCTGCACTAGATGTACATGTTTACTGTTCACATCCCAGGCTGCACTAGATGTACTGTTCACATCCCAGGCTGCACTAGATGTACATGTTTACTGGTCACATCCCAGGCTGCACTAGATGTACATGTTTACTGGTCACATCCCAGGCTGCACTAGATGTACATGTTTACTGTTCACATCCCAGGCTGCACTAGATGTACTGTTCACATCCCAGGCTGCACTAGATGTACATGTTTACTGGTCACATCCCAGGCTGCACTAGATGTACATGTTTACTGGTCACATCCCAGGCTGCACTAGATGTACATGTTTACTGTTCACATCCCAGGCTGCACTAGATGTACATGTTTACTGTTCACATCCCAGGCTGCACTAGATGTACATGTTTACTGGTCACATCCCAGGCTGCACTAGATGTACATGTTTACTGGTCACATCCCAGGCTGCACTAGATGTACATGTTTACTGTTCACATCCCAGGCTGCACTAGATGTACATGTTTACTGGTCACATCCCAGGCTGCACTAGATGTACATGTTTACTGTTCACATCCCAGGCTGCACTAGATGTACATGTTTACTGGTCACATCCCAGGCTGCACTAGATGTACATGTTTACTGTTCACATCCCAGGCTGCACTAGATGTACATGTTTACTGGTCACATCCCAGGCTGCACTAGATGTACTGTTCACTTGCTGTGTGGCTCTCGTGTACCCAGGCTCACCGGAGGGAAGGAGAGCTGGGCATTGTGTCTTGGCACTCAGGGGTTAATAATGCAGTTTGTGCGTGTGTGTGTGTGTGTGTGTGTGTGTGTGTGTGTGTGTGTGTGTGTGTGCAGAGAGCAGATATGGAGATGATGACGTGCTCCCCTGTGGCATTGGCTTCAGACCCGCTGCTCTCAGTACAGTGCCACAGAGTAGTATAGACACAACCCTGCAGCCCTGTGTGTATGTGGCGGTGGAAGCATGAAGAGTGTATGACTGTATATAGGTCCAATGTCCAGCATTGTTTGTTAGCGCAACAGCATGTCATTAGTGCTGTAATAACCTGGGAACGTGGCAATAGGCTGGGAACAAGACTATATAATGGTGCATGTGTTTGGGGTTCACGCCCCAACAGGTACAGAATATGATTCACACACAGAGTGGTCTGGAGTGGCTCAGTTTGTAGAGCACGGTGTCAGCAATGCCAGGATCGTCGGTTTGATTCCCGCTGGAGCCACCTGCAATGAGAATATATGCTACTGCAAGTTGATCTGGATAAATGGCATACATTTAAGCAAAATAGCATTACTATTGTAATACGGAGTGTGTTCCTCGGCCTGCACATCACTGACAAACTGAAATGGTCCACCCACACAGACAGCGTGGTGAAGGAGGCGCAACAGCGCCTCAGGAGGCTGAAGAAATTTGGCTTGTCACAAGAAAACACTCGCAAACTTTTACAGATGCACAATCGAGTATCACAGCCTGGTACGGAAACTGCTCCGCCCACAACCGTAAGGCTCTCTAGAGAGTAGTGGGGTCAAACTACCTGCCCTCCGGGACACCTACAGCACCCGATGTCACAGGAAGGCCAAGAGGATCATCAAGGTCAAAAACCTCCCATCGAAGCTGGGACCGAGGGACTGAAAAACAGCTTCTATCTCAAGGCCATCAGACTGTTAACCAGCCATCACTAACATTGACTGGCTGCTGCCAACATACTGACTCAAATCTCTAGCCACTTTAATAATTTAAAAAAGAATGTAATAAATGTATCACTAGTCACTTTAAACAATGCCACTTTATATAATGTTGACATAACCCTACATTACTCATCTCACCCTGTATTCTATACCATCTACTGCAACTTGTCTATGCCGTTCAGCCATCGCTCATCCATATATTTATATGTACATATTCTTATTCATTCTTTTACTATTGTGTGTATAAGGTAGTTGTTGTGAAACTACACGGCCGGAGCTAGATCGCTACACTCGCATTAACATCTGCTAGCCATGTGTATGTGACCAATACAATTGGATTGGATTTATTATGTCATGGTTGACGTTTTTGGGGGTTCACTTCCCAACAGGTGCTGGATAATACACACAGGGTGTTAAAGGAGCGTTTCGCTTCTACGTTACTCTGCATCAGAACGACTTGCTCGTGTGTCAAGACAAGGCAGAGGGAATTGTATTTGTATAATTCAGGTACAGCTGAAAGTATAGGCTGAAAATGTTCAATCCGTGTAAAGGTCAATCAGACCGCTAACACCTCCCCCTTAACGCGCCAGCCAATGACGTTTTAGCACACACGGCATCGGGTTTGCCGACACAACGATGTCGTTTCTCACCGAGTTGAGGCAATCGTTTTTGTCACACTCTAATCCCTGTGTGTTTTCTTTTTCTTTCTTGGAATTGGCGTGAAGGTCACAGGAAAAGGGGAAGGGCTGTCTTTCTTGACCCCTTTTCGTATGTTTAATAGTCGTTGCATTATGTGCGTGTTAAAAGCCTTGGGTGTGTGAGGTGTAGTTTGCCTCTGGGTGTCAAGGCATTTTGTTTGTCTTTTACGAGTCGTTTCTGTTGACGGTTCCCCCCCCCCGCCATGAATCATTCAGTCCGTGTCACACTTAATTCGAGAGTCTCGTCATGTCATGGAAAATCAAGGGGGACACTGGGGAAAAGAGCGTTGTTTGATGATAGCTGCTGTTGAGGAAGAAACCGATTCAAATTGCAGTATTTTCAGCTTCAGTCGCTTTACATAGGGGGGAATTCGAGGGATGAGTATAGACCTCAAATGTGATTGGCACTTGATAAAATGATTCTGACAGCAGCCAACCGGTGACATCTGGCACTTGAGATATGTCGGAGAAGACAGAGAGAGAGTGGTGGATAGAGAGATCTTCCATTCAGATCTTCAACACTTGTATGTTTGTCAATGATTTGTGTTGATTTGTAAATACTTATTAGAGAGAGAGAGTATTAATTTAGATAATTTTATAATATTCATATATTCAGTATCCTTGAATTTTTCCACGTTGTTACGGCACAGCCTTATTCTAAAATGGATTGAATAAAAAATGCACACAGTACCCCATAATTATGAAGTGAAATCAAGTTTTTAGAAATTTTACCAGATGTATTTAAGATAGAAAACATAAATACCTTATTTACATAAGTACTCAGATCCTTTGCTATGAGACTCGAAATTGAGGTCAGGTGCATCCTGTTTGTATTGATCGTCCTTGAGATGTTTCTACAACTTGACTTGAGTCCAACTGTGGTAAATTCAAATCACAACTGTCTATAAAAGGTACCACAGTTGACAGTAGATGTCAGAGCAAAAACCAATTCATGAGGTGGAAGGAATTGTCCGTAGAGCTCCGAGACAGGATTGTATCGAGGCACAGATCTGGGGAAAGGTACCAAAACATTCATGCAGCATTGAAGGTCCACAAGAACACAGTGACCTTAAATGGAAGAAGTTTGGAACCAGCAAGACTCTTCCTAGAGCTGCAAGGCTAAACTGACCAATCGGGGGGGGGGGCTTTAGTCAGGGAGTTGACAAAGAACCCGATGGTCACTCTGAAAGAGCTCTAGAGTTCCTCTGTGGAGATGGGAGAACATTCCAGAAGGACAACTACATCAGTCCACCAATCAGTCCTTTATGGTACAGTGGCCAGACAGAAGCCACTCCTCAGTAAAAGGCACATGACAGCCTGCTTGGTGTTTGCCAAAAGGAACTCTTTGGCCAGAATGCCAAGCGACACGTCTAGAGGAAACCTGGCACCATCGCTACAGTGATGCATAGTGGTTGCAGCATTATGCTGTGGGGATGTTTTTCAACGGCAGGGACTGGGAGGCTAGTCAGGTTTGAGGCAAAGATAAACGGAGAAAAGTACAGAGATCCTTGATGAAAACCTGCTCCATAGCGCTCAGAACCTCAGACTGGGGCGAAGGTTCACCTTCCAACAGGACAATGACCCTAAGCAGGGGTGGTTTCTGGACAAGTCTCTGAATGTCCTTGAGTGGCCCGGCCAGAGCTTGGACTTGAACCCAATCGAACATCTCGGGAGAGACCTGAAAATAGCTGTGCAGTAACACTCCCCATCCAACCTGACAAGACTTGAGAGGATCTGCAGAGAAGAATGGGAGAAACTCCCTAAATACAGGTGTGCCAAGCTTGTAGCGTCATACCCAAGAAGACTCGATGCTGTAGTCGCTGCCAAAGGTGCTTAAACCACGTACTGAGTAAAGGGTCTGAATACTTATGTAAATGTGATATTTCAGTTTTTTATTATTATAAATTAGCAAAAGTAGTTTTTTTTTTACTGTTTGTGCCTTGTCGTTATGGAGTATTGTGTGTAGATTGATGAGGAGGGGGAAAAAACGTTTTAATACATTTTACAATAAGGCTGTACGTAACAAAATGTGAAAAAGAACACTTTTCAAAGGCACTGTATCTATAATACATTGGTTTACACGATATTGGTTTATATTTGATAAGCTGTTTGATCAACTCTTTCCTTTACAGTAGTGGATTATTTTTGTAGACATGTTGCCTGGATGCTAATGTCCTTCTAGAGTTATAATATGTACTTATATGGAGGTAACGGCAAAACGGAAAAGAATAACGGTCATTCAAGGGACAGTTACGCCACGATGGAGGATCAAACCCCCTGCGAGCGATGGTGGCATTTCCAATTTGACATGATGGAGGGTGTCATTATCAAAGAACCCAGCCCAGCATTTCCAGAGACATAATTAGGAATGAATCAAACTCCACAAAGTGCTTCTGATCGGAAGGTTTTGGGACGCCGTAATTGCGGCAACACCACCTCAGAAACAGCTTGAAATTGATTTGTTATTGTCCCAAAAAAACTGTATTAAAGTCTAGGTCCTAGAGTTTTTCTCGTTCTGGTCACGTGGTAAGAACAAACTCCCATGCTTAACCATACCTAATGCTACCCAGTTAGTAAAACTGGGCAAAACCGCAACCCATTGGGATTGTTCAACCAGTTTTGCCACCAGGTACGAGTGGTAATATTGTGCATAAAGACTCAGTAAATAGAACAATCCCCATTATAGTCCATTGAAATCTTGTGGAGTAAACCACACTGCTTTCCTTGGGCCTGTCTGACTTGGCAACCATCAGCAGAAGGTAAATCCCCCTGACAAGACAAAATAAATCCTCAGCCCCCTGCTTCTTCTCTTCTTCTGCTTCCCGCTCTCTTTCGTTGACGTGCCGAACAATGACAAGTGGAGCCTATTTTCGCACGTTCATTTCCCTTATTGCTGTTTACCGTCTGCCCTGTTTAATATTCGTAATTAAGTGTCCTCCTCTACCATTCAGAGGCCGGTCAATGTCAATTATTGGGTGTTTACTCTTGGACTGCAGGAGTGAACGCGGCAGAGCCCTTACAGCCCATCTGAGAGGAGCCTTGACCCCTTCTCGACTTTTGGTTAGCAACCAAATTAGCATTAGCTCTGCCAGTGCTAGGCTGTCTTTTTTTCTCTCTTTCTCACTCTATTTCTGTCTTTGCTGCAATATTAGCATTATCACTACTCGCTACTGTATATAGCCTGTTTTTTTTTTTACTGTTGTTTTATTTCTTTACTTACCTATTGTTCACCTAACACTTTTTTTTTTTGCGTTATTGGTTAGAGCCTGTAAGTAAGCATTTCGCTGTAAGGGCTACACCTGTTGTACTCGGCGCACGCGACAAATACACGTTGATTTGATCCTTTTTTGAAAGTTAGCGATTGTGTTAGCGGTGAAGCATAGCGTAGCTTCAGCTGTCACGTCAGCAATATTGTAAGCTGTAATGTAGTGTCTATGAAGGTGTTAGTCGGTATTAGCGCCAACATTTGCGGATAACATACTAGCTACAACAATACGTCTCAGCGGAGCCTCAACCCTATCAGTCTCTCACTCTCACTCCTTCCATTTCCTCTGAGGGGTGCCCCGGATAATTAACACTGTATCTTCCAGAGTGGAGGCCTGACCCTGTCAGACCCTCATGAAGTGTAGCGAGCACAGGAGGAATCCCCGGGGCTATCCTGACTACTTCCCAGTAGGTTCCTCAAAGGGCTCTGCCATGCTGGTCGGAGGCCTCCCTTCTCCAGCTGTTTTCCAGGCTGTAGCAGCTGGTGCTGCTGGCCAGGCCAACATGGGACCTGCTGATGATCTCATCATCCTCAGACAGTGTATCTACATCAGCGTGATACAGTAATAATAGCGTAACGCTGTATTCAAGGTTATAAAGGGATTCATCACCGAGAAAGATTTGTAGACATGTTTGTAGCGCTACTGTTATGTCTATTTTATGGAGGAAAGTGTGGTCCTTTTTAGATTACACAATATTTATTCTATTATTTTTTTGTTAAAACGGTACTTTGTGAAAGGTTGGTTTGAAGGCTAATAGTTAAGATATAAACCGTTTGATGATTCCTACAATAGACTTTGAGTGAAGGTTGTTAAAGGAGAAAGCGTGATACAGGCTTTTATCGACTTTCCTCAGAATCCGATCAATTTTCAAGGCTGGATTGTTTTCTGTCTGCAGCCGAAGACTGTTTAAAAAAAATAAAAATGAATACATCATTGTGTTGTTAACAGAGGGCAATAACAGCGAGTGGAGAAAACCACCGGGGAATCCAAGCGAGAGAAAAAAACTATTGCAGCCAGTCCGGTGAAGTCCACAAAGCATATTGTATGTACCAGACCTACAGCATGGTCAATGTTTCCCACACTACTACTAAACAACTATTCTTTTAGAACCACAAAGAGTTACCGCTACTCGCTAAACAGGTGCTGCTTCCACTATTCCAGCACTATTTCAACATCATCAAATCCCCTCTGCTTAGTCTCACACAGTGACAACTAAAAGACACCACAAACAATTGAATCCAATCAACGTAAGGTAAATATGACATGGCTGTCCATGGTGCTGATTTCTATGTGTACGTGTGTGTGTGTGTGTGTGTGTGTGTGCATGCGCACTGGTAGAAAAAACATGTTGATTCACCTTACTTGTAGAGAAACACCAATGCCATCCTCCTCTCTTTCTTGTTGACGAGACGGTCTATCACTCTGTCATACAGTACACACTTTTATTTTTTGTTGTCCTAGGCTATCTGGCTTAAAATGCTTGCTCAGTAGCCTAACTTCCTTTCATGGGGCAACGATGAGCCCACCTAGTTAACATTAGCCTTCTACATCTAGCTACATGTTGAGCTTTCCATCCTCTCAGGCCAGGGGACACAATGTATACATTTATGGCTGGATCAGAATCGCCCTTATAATCATTGGCCAGTATGGAGAATTAAGTAAAACTATGAGTCCAAATCCCTATCTCCATCCATGGAAAATTTGGGAAAGGGGCAATTTTAGCTAATTTAGGAAAGAGACCATTTCTAGCTAGCCACCGGAGGACAACAACACAACGAGATGCAGCAATTCAAGTTGTTTCTGTCCATGACATTTTGCTCTCGATGTGATTGAAATCAAATCCAAACTGACTTCCCTTGGCACATTTTTTGTTGGTACCGCCAGGACCATTCAAAGTTGAGCTCACTCAGTTTAGCTGAGCTGATTGGCTATTATTTTATAATAGTCAATAGACCAGACAGCAACAATGTCATATTATTTTTGACCAGACAGCATCAGATAGATGGGCTAGACATACAGAGACAGAAGGGCACTGTTTCGCTCGCTCTGATGCTTTCTCCGTTGAGAACACTACATGTACAAAAGTATGTGGACACCCCTTCAAATTTGTGGATTTGGCTTTTCCGCCACACCCGTTGCTGACGGGTGTATAAAATCGAGCACACGTCCATGCAATCTCCATAGACAAACACTGGCAGTAAAATGACCTTACCGAAGAGCTCAGGGATTTCAACGTGGCCACCGTCATTGTGGCAGGATCTTTACATAGATATTTCCAACAAGTCAGTTCGTCAAATTTCTGTCCTGCTAGAGGTCAACTGTAAGTGCTGTTATTGTGGAAACGTCTAGGAGCAACAACGGCCCAGTCGTGAAGTGGTAGGCCACACAAGCTCACAGAACGGGACCACCGAGTGCTGAAGCGCGTAGCACGTAAAAATCATCTGTCATCGGTTGCAACACTCTACCGAGTTCCAAACTACCTCTGGAAGCAACATCAGCACAGGATCTGTTCGTTGGGAGCTTCATGAATTGGGTTTCCAATGCAGAGCAGCCCCACACAAGCCTAAGATCACCATGCATAATGCCAAACATCGGCTGGAGTGGTGTAAAGCTCACCGTCTTTGGACTCTGGAGCAGTGGAAACGTGTTCTCTAGAGTGATGAATCACGCTTCACCGTCTGGCAGTCCGGTGGACTAATCTGTGTTTGGCCGATGACAGTAGAACGCTACTTGCCCGGATGTATAGTGACAACTGTAAAGTTTGGTGAAGGAGGAAAAATGGTCTGAGACTGTTTTTCATGGTTCAGGCTAGGCCCCCTAGTTCCAGTGAAGGGAAATCTTAACGCTACAGCATACAATGACATTCTAGACGATTCTATGGTTCTAACTTTGCGGCAACAGTTTGGGGAAAGCCCTTTCCTGTTTCAGCATGACAATGGCCCCGTGAACAAAGCGAGGTACATACAGAAATGGTATGTCAAGATTGGTGTGGAAGAACTTGACTGGCCTGCACAGAGCCCTGACCTCAACCCCATCGAACACCATTGGATGAATTGGAACGCTGGCTAATGCCAGGCCTAACATCAGTGCCTGACCTCACTAATGCTCTTGTGTCTGAATGGAAGCAAGTCCCCACAGCAATGTTCCAACATCTAGTGCAAAGCCGTTCCAGAACTCCATATTAATGCCCATGGTTTTAGAATGAGATGTTCAAAGAGCAGGTGTCCACATACTTTTGGTTATGTGAATCGAAGGAAAATTTGGGAAAACATTTTTTCCTGGTACATGTTTGGTGGAAGCTTGGCTTCCCTTGGCCTCCATGAATAGACACCACTGACAGAGATACCTATTTGAAAGGATTTAAAATCAATAGAACACAAGAGGGAAGAAAGAGATTCTCACCTCTCGTCTCTCTTACCTTGCACAACAGACACACCACCTGACGTTCACACACGTTGAGCAAGTCAATATCCCCATTTTACAACATCAGAATATTTCCCAGTCCATGTGAGGCCTTTTGAGAGGGAACGGCATGGTAGCACTAGTTGCCCTCTCTGAGTTCCATGTAAAATAGAAGGTTGAACCTTTTAGCAAATCACATGTTCACCCGCTGTTTGACACACCCAGAGGGTGTGTGTGTGTGGTGCGTGTTTGTGTGGGGTGTGTGCGTTCAAACATGCACCGAGACAACCTCCAGAGTAGTTACGCAAAATCAAAGTGCACCAATCTGATCGTAGCTTACACAGACACCGAGCAAAAAACGAACCAAACGGTGCCCAGAAAAACATTTCCACTTGGTGAGAAGTGGATTGCGAAAGACAGTTAAAATGTATGGAGAAAAATTTGAAACAGGCAGAAAAGTGTGGTAGTGGGATAATTCCCCTACCAGGGCTCCAGCCGGTGCCAATTTTCTGAGTTCTAATCCTGGCTGTGGCCTAAATGCAGTATCACTTAGACTGGGGGTCACCATGACTCGACCTGTGGGGAGGTGGGGAGGCGGGCTGGGAGACAGTGAGCAATGTGTCAACAGGCACTGCCATGGAGAGGGGAAGTGAGTGGGATTGGGGTGAGTAGGGTTACAGACATACGCCCTCCTGACCCACAGCAGTTAAGTGGTGTGTGTGTGTGTGCGTGTGTGCGTGTGTGCGCGTGTGTGTGTGCGTGCGTGTGTGTGTGTGTGTGTGTGCGTGCGTGCGCGTGCGCGTGCGCTACGACAAATTTGTATCTGCAGTTGTGCACCTGAGAGGGTTAAGAACCACATTCAGTTCCTCGTTCCTATTTGGATGTGCTGAAAGATTTAGCCTAGCCCCTCAGCTCAGCTCCCCACTCTTGGGGGTCATGTATGGGCCCGAGACTAATGGAGTGGCCCCTTCCTGACGGTGATTTTTGTCTGACTCACTGCCACGATATCTCCCAGGTGCCCTTGGGCCATCGCCGAAGCGCATGGAAATCCCTCGCTGCCCTAAACGCGACGGCAGATCCCTCTAGCTGATCCATCACCGAGCGGCGGGAAATGAAATGAACTAATAAATGGAAGGAGACATACGATGATGGAATGGGATTACATCGCCCAGGATTGAGAACAGTTCCTTAAACGGATTGACCAGGGCAGCCTATTCTATAGTGCACTGCTTTTGACCAGGGCAGCCTATTCTATAGTGCACTGCTTTTGACCAGGGCAGCCTATTCTATAGTGCACTGCTTTTGACCAGGGCAGTCTATTCTATAGTGCGCTGCTTTTGACCAGGGCAGCCTATTCTATAGTGCACTGCTTTTGACCAGGGCAGCCTATTCTATAGTGCACTGCTTTTGACCAGGGCAGCCTATTCTATAGTGCACTGCTTTTGACCAGGGCAGCCTATTCTATAGTGCACTGCTTTTGACCAGGGCAGCCTATTCTATAGTGCACTGCTTTTGACCAGGGCAGCCTATTCTATAGTGCACTGCTTTTGACCAGGGCAGCCTATTCTATAGTGCGCTGCTTTTGACCAGGGCAGCCTATTCTATAGTGCACTGCTTTTGACCAGGACAGCCGAATCTATAGTGCACTGCTTTTGACCAGGACAGCCGAATCTATAGTGCACTGCTTTTGACCAGGGCAGCCTATTCTATAGTGCACTGCTTTTGACCAGGGCAGTCTATTCTATAGTGCACTGCTTTTGACCAGGGCAGCCTATTCTATAGTGCACTGCTTTTGACCAGGGCAGTCTATTCTATAGTGCACTGCTTTTGACCAGGGCAGCCGAATCTATAGTGCACTGCTTTTGACCAGGGCAGCCTATTCTATAGTGCACTGCTTTTGACCAGGGCAGTCTATTCTATAGTGCACTGCTTTTGACCAGGGCAGTCTATTCTATAGTGCACTGCTTTTGACCAGGGCAGCCGATTCTATAGTGCACTGCTTTTGACCAGGGCAGCCGATTCTATAGTGCACTGCTTTTGACCAGGGCAGCCGATTCTACAGTGCACTGCTTTTGACCAGGGCAGCCTATTCTATAGTGCACTGCTTTTGACCAGGGCAGTCTATTCTATAGTGCACTGCTTTTGACCAGGGCAGCCTATTCTATAGTGCACTGCTTTTGACCAGGGCAGCCTATTCTATAGTGCACTGCTTTTGACCAGGGCAGCCGATTCTATAGTGCACTGCTTTTGACCAGGGCAGCCGATTCTATAGTGCACTGCTTTTGACCAGGGCAGCCGATTCTATAGTGCACTGCTTTTGACCAGGGCCGCCTATTCTATAGTGCACTGCTTTTGACCATGGCATCCTATTCTATAGTGCACGGCTTTTGACCAGGGCAGCCGATTCTATAGTGCACTGCTTTTGACCAGGGCAGCCTATTCTATAGTGCACTGCTTTTGACCAGGGCAGCCTATTCTATAGTGCACTGCTTTTGACCAGGGCAGCCGATTCTATAGTGCACTGCTTTTGACCAGGGCATCCTATTCTATAGTGCACTGCTTTTGACCAGGGCAGCCTATTCTATAGTGCACTGCTTTTGACCAGGGCAGCCTATTCTATAGTGCACTGCTTTTGACCAGGGCAGCCTATTCTATAGTGCACTGCTTTTGACCAGGGCAGCCTATTCTATAGTGCACTGCTTTTGACCAGGGCAGCCTATTCTATAGTGCACTGCTTTTGACCAGGGCAGTCTATTCTATAGTGCACTGCTTTTGACCAGGGCAGTCTATTCTATAGTGCACTGCTTTTGACCAGGGCAGCCTATTCTATAGTGCACTGCTTTTGACCAGGGCAGCCTATTCTATAGTGCACTGCTTTTGACCAGGGCAGCCTATTCTATAGTGCACTGCTTTTGACCAGGGCAGCCTATTCTATAGTGCACTGCTTTTGACCAGGGCAGCCTATTCTATAGTGCACTGCTTTTGACCAGGGCTCACGTAGGGGTCTGGTCAGAAGTAGTGCAAAACCGTGAAGCATTTGTTCTTCTTTTGCCTCTATACTCCAAAAGTGAGGTCCTTAAATCTGAACAATGATCCAACTAGGAGGTTAAAGTGCAGACTGTCAGCTTTTAATTTGAGGGTATTTTCATCCATATCAGGTGACCAGAAAATACAGCACTTTTTGTTCATAGTCTCCTGCCATTTTAGGGGGCCAAAAGTATCGTGACAAATTCACTTATACAGTATGTGTATTAAAGCAGTAAAAAGTGAAGTAGTTGGTCCCATATTTATAGCACGCAATGACTGCATCAAACGTGTTACTCTACAAACGGTTTGTTTGGGTTGTCTTTCAGATCATTTTGTGGCCAATATAAATTAATGGTAAATAATGTATTGTGTCATTTTGTAGTAATGTGTATTGTCAATAAGAATATAATATGTTTTTAAACACTTCTGCATTAATGTGGATGTGACCGTGATTTCAGATGATCCTGAATTAATTGTGAATAATGAGGAGTGAGAAAGTGACAGACCCAAAAATATCATAACCCCAAAGACATGCTAACCTCTCACCATTACAATTGCATGGGAGGTTAGCATTTTTGTGGGGAGCGTGCTATTTGTGCGTCTGTAAATTTCTCACTGACCCAGGTCTGGTCTGTGTCTGACTGGTGCTGCAGATGTGGATGTCTATCTGGTCTGCATCCCACTCACCCTCCACAGGTCCACAGGGGAAAACTGCACGTTTCTAAGCAAGCTCTGAGCAAACGCACATGCACACGCTCGCAATATAACACACGCACGCACACATACATGCACGTACACACACACACACGTACACACTCTATTTATTTGTCTATCGCAAACACACGCACACACGCACACACACACACAGCTTAGCAGCACTGTTTACTGAGATTCAGACACTTTGGTGCTGTGGGGAAAATAAAGAAGGTGTTAATGGGAGGGAGACATACATGATTCGTGCTGCTGCTTCTTGTTACTAATCACAATGTGTTCATGAGAACCGCTTGTTGTTTTTCCTCCTCTTTATTTCTGTGTTTGTCTGCTCTTTGCGGTCACGCGGTGCTGGTGCTACTGACCCCCCTCCACACCGGAGAGACAGAAATAGCCCCTCGTTGTGCTTGATAAATAGGGCCTACTGGCCCTTCGGTGGAACAGTGTGCGTCAGTGATGTCCGGACTTTCCCCCTCTCTCCCTCCCTCTTTTTTTCCTCCCACCCTCCCTCGTTTTTCCTCTCTCTCTCCCTCACTGATGAGAGGAGTGTCACCCCCTCTCTCTCTCTCTCTCTCTCTCTCTCTCTCTCTCTCTCTCTCTCTCTCTCTCTCTCTCTCTCTCTCTCTCTCTCTCTCTCTCTCTCTCTCTCTCTCTCTCTCTCTCTCTCTCTCTCTCTCTCTCTCTCTCTCTCTCTCTCTCTCTCTCTCTCTCTCTGTCTCTCTCTCTCGTCTCTCTCTCGCTCTCTCTCTCGTCTCTCTCTCTCTCTCTCTCTCTCTCTCTCTCTCTCTCTCTCACACCTCTCTGGTTTCTAACCCACTCTCCCTCCTTCTCTCCCTCCCTCCCTCCCTCCCTCCTTCTCTCCCGAGCCACTTGCCATTCAGAGCAGGCAGGCTGCAGGCAGCACCGGTGCTCTGGTCTCGCTGCCTCTCCTGCAGCAGGAATCGGAGGGGTTTTGTGTTGGCCTGATAGCCAGCTCTCACCCCCTTCCTCCCTCTGTACTACAGACCTTGGCGCTCTGTCCAACACACTTAGAATTATCTCTTTGTTTCCCCCTCTCCTCTCATTCCCTCTTTTGCCTTCTACTTTTTACACCTTTACACCGTGTTACATAATGTCTGCTCAGTGAAGGATTTTGTGTGTTTCAGGAACGACTCATCAAATAACGACACATCAGTTAAAGTGGTAATCGGCAGTAGAAACACTAACAAAATGTCCCCCCCCCCACCCCTAGTAAAAAGCTGAGGGATGGGGCTGGAGAAATGTACCCACTCTCAAATTCATAGACAGAGCTATGGATGCAATGACTGACCATCCGTGATATATCAATTATAGATTTTAAGGCGATATGGTGGCTATATATTTGATCTGTTTAGAAACATTGAGGTGCTGTAAAACAAGCTTGTATTATGGGTTCTGATGGGGTACGACAGTTGAACTAATAAGCTTGTGAGGTATTTATATGTTCTATTCTTTAAGAATCAATGGGTTCATATCATCACATTTTAAGGATGTCGCAACTGTTGATGGCCTCTTTGTGCATTGCCTCAACCTTCCCCATGTCTGCATATGACAGAATATATGTTTTGTTTTAGGTACAATTGTTCTTTAACCGCATTGTTACAGTGCTATGCCACAGGAACACAGCACGGTCAGTATTGCTTAAGCGATGTTCTTCATGTAAGAGGGGATTCCGGAATGAGTAGGTGAACCCAGTTGCTTCCTCCTCGATTCAGATTTCCCTTAACTTTTTGACTCAGCTATCTACTCTCTTTTTTTAAACA
>NC_068436.1:2832341-2872341 GCF_023373465.1 Oncorhynchus keta | reverse complement strand
TCTCTCTTCAATATACAAGGTATCTGTCAATTCTCTCCTTCCTCTCTCTCTGCTCTACCTCTCTCTCTCTCTTCAATATACAAGGTATCTGTCAATTCTCTCCTTCCTCTCTCTCTGCTCTACCTCTCTCTCTCTCTCTCTCTCTCTCTCTCTCTCTCTCTCTCTCTCTTCAATATACAAGGTATCTGTCAATTCTCTCCTTCCTCTCTCTCTGCTCTACCTCTCTCTCTCTCTCTCTATACAAGGTCTCTCTCTCTCTCTCTCTCTCTTCAATATACAAGGTATCTGTCAATTCTCTCCTTCCTCTCTCTCTCTCTCTCTCTCTCTCTCTCTCTCTCTCTCTCTCTCTCTCTCTCAATATACAAGGTATCTGTCAATTCTCTCTGTCCTCTCTCTGTCTCTGTCTCTCTCTCTCTCTCTCTCTCTCTCTCTCTCTCTCTCTCTCTTCTCTCTCTCTCTCTCTCTCTCTCTCTCTCTCTCTCTCTCTTCTCTATACAAGGTATCTGTCAATTCTCTCCTTCCTCTCTCTCTGCTCTACCTCTCTCTCTCTCTCTCTCTCTCTCTCTCTCTCTCTCTCTCTCTCTCTCTCTCTCTCTCTCTCTCTCTCTCTCTCTCTCTCTCTCTTCAATATACAAGGTATCTGTCAATTCTCTCCTTCCTCTCTCTCTGCTCTACCTCTCTCTCTCTCTCTCTCTCTCTACTATCTGTCAATTCTCTCCTTCCTCTCTCTCTCTCTCTCTCTCTCTCTCTTCAATATACAAGGTATCTGTCAATTCTCTCCTTCCTCTCTCTCTCTACTCTACCTCTCTCTCTCTCTTCAATATACAAGGTATCTGTCAATTCTCTCCTTCCTCTCTCTCTGCTCTACCTCTCTCTCTCTCTCTTCAATATACAAGGTATCTGTCAATTCTCTCCTTCCTCTCTCTCTCTCTGCTCTCTCTCTCTCTCTCTCTCTCTCTCTCTCTCTCTCTCTCTCTCTCTCTCTCTCTCTCTCTTCAATATACAAGGTATCTGTCAATTCTCTCCTTCCTCTCTCTCTGCTCTACCTCTCTCTCTCTCTCTCTCTCTCTTCAATATACAAGGTATCTGTCAATTCTCTCCTTCCCCTCTCTCTCTCTCTCTCTCTCTCTCTCTCTCTCTCTCTCTCTCTCTCTCTCTCTCTCTCTCTCTCTCTCTTCAATATACAAGGTATCTGTCAATTCTCTCCTTCCTCTCTCTCTGCTCTGTCTCTCTCTCTCTCTCTCTCTCTGTCTCTGTCTCTGTCTCTCTCTCTGTCCCTGTCCCTGTCTCTGTCTCTGTCTCTGTCTCTCTCTGTCTCTGTCTCTGTCTCTGTCTCTGTCTCTCTCTCTCTCTCTCTCTCTCTCTGTCTCTCTCTCTCTCTCTCTCTCTCTCTCTCTCTCTCTCTCTCTCTCGCTCTGTCTCTCTCTCTCTCTCTGACTCTGTCTCTGTCTCTGTCTCTGTCTCTCTCTGTCTCTCTCTCTCTCTCTGTCTCTCTCTCTCTCTCTCTCTCTGTCTCTCTCTCTCTCTCTCTCTCTCTCTCTCTCTCTCTCTCTCTCTCTCTCTCTCTCTCTCTCTCTCTCTCTCTCTCTCTCTCTCTCTCTCTCTCTCTCTGGCTGTCTGCCTCCACCTTGCCCTCTTATTGAACACAGATCCCTTCATCATCTCCTCCTCTATTCTCTCCCCTCATTCTCTTTCCCCTCTTCCGCTCTCACATGGCACTAGACATCCAAATAATGTTCTGTCTGCCTCTGCCCGAGAATTGCATGTCTTATTCCACTATTAGTGGATAGCGAGTGGGGAGGGGAGGAGGGAAGGGTGCACAGCAAAGCAATTTGCACTGAGTGCACTACAGTGCATGAGTGATTGGAGCGGGGACTGAGCGAGAGGAGAAGGAACAGCATGTTGGTCCCAGCTGTTGCACATCGAGAGCTGTTTCTACCATCCACCAGCCAGCCAGTCTCCTGGGTAAGCTGGAGTCACTTTGCCATTACCGCTTCCATTATCCAACCGCCGCGGTACCTATGAGCGGTATGAGCTTATCACCACCATGCCACCCAGATCCATGGAAAATGAATGACATGAAAGAGTCCCCTTAGAGAATGAATCGGGGAAACAATGAGCAGATGGGAGACCCTTACGGTCTGTGAATGGGGGCCATTGACAACACCTTTTGGGGGTTGAATTGAAACCACAAAACCCCAACATGCATACTCCATGATGTGGTCTGTGTCGTGAAATACACACACGATGCCGTGTGTGTAGGATGGTTGGATGGATGAATAGTGATAGATGAATGGACGGTTGTTGGTTGCTGTTCCCTATTGTGTGGTCAAGGTGGATAATGGACCTGTGTGGAAGGTGTGTGGGCACATGGACACACACAGACAGACACACACACACACCCGACAGACCACAGCTGTGACCTGGCCATGGGGAGCATGAGGCATATGATTCAACCACTGTAACCTATGATTCATGGTCGGAGGCTAACATGTAGGTGACGTTTTGACAACATTGGGGTGACGTTGTGACTGCAAAACACTTTTATTTAGCATTTTATAATGGCGAATAGATGTCTGATGATATACATTGTAATGATGTGAATGGTAGTAATATTTAATAGTAGCTAGTTATACCACCAATACCACTATGTATTGACATGACATAACTAGATTTATATAATTATAGCAATTACGGCGACTATAATGTACATTGTAATGGTGGTAATAACAGTTAGTACTAGAGTATATGGCGCAATGCATTGATTTGACTTAACTACCATCAATATGAAGGGGATAACTTCAAATTGGATCCTACAAGCTTATGATTATGCATCGCAATGATGGTAATAACCGTTTGCACCCGTGTCTATGGAACAATGTATCGACATAACTAGACATGAAATGCAGATACACAACTAATGCACTATAACATATATTCAGCTCTGAGGTATTTAGTGGTGTTTTGGGGAAAGGATGCGCGCCCCCAAATGAAACCCTATTCTCCATGGGCCCTGGTCCAAAGTGGAGGCACTATAAAGGGAATAGGGTGCCATTTGACTGACTTTATGCAGCATTCTACTAGGAGCCAGAGGGAGCCTGCTATAACAGGTTTAGTGTGATGATGGGTTTTTCCTCCCCGGTTAGAATTCAGGCCGCTGTGTTTCACCGTTTCATAATCTACGTAATGCAGATTTGGAAGAGCTCTAGTTGGCAACTAGGCCAGGGCGATTATCAATTCTTGGAAGAAGAAAAACAAAGCACAAAAGCACGGACGAGGGTTTTGACTTTGAATTACAAAGTAATGACATTGATAGTCCAATCTTCCGCCATGATGTGTATTATGACAATGCGACACAACACAATGGTTTATATGAGTGTCTCCTCTCTGTCTATTTGTCGTTGATGATCCCACTCTTCTCGTGTGAAACTCATAGAAGACATACGAGTCTTGTTTAACAGTCTAGAACATCTATATTTTTGGACTTTGAAATGAATAAACATACAGCTATTGACTCTTTTGTCGTCGTTTGAATCCCAGAATGCCGCTTTAAGTCACTGGAGTCTAGATGAGAAGCTCTCCCATTCTGAACCTCTGATTCTGCTCTCTTTTTACTTTGGGTGGCAAGATCTCTTCATCCTCTGCCTCCCTACAGCGCTTAAATGACACATTAGCATGTGGCTCTCCAGGCAGCCTGGATGACTAATGTTGTCATGTCCTCTCCTCTGCGATACTGGCTTCTGTGTGTGCATGTGTGTGTGTGCATGTGCGTGTGCGTGATATGCACACACATGCGTGATACGCACACAAATGCACATGCATAAAACCGGAAAGGGTTCAGCCCTCCAGGACCGTAGTTGAATTGCCCGGCTGTAGGGTTTTAAGCCTCATTTGAATATTTCCCAGGGTGCCTGTGGAGTGAATTTTTTTGTTACCAGAGCCACCCATGACTGTGTTTGCTAGTGATGAAGACATGGTTGTTGCATTCAATAGTTCTCTGTCCAGTGGCCTTCACCAAGTGAGATTGTATGTGAATATGTTGTCATTCAAATATAATTATTTAAGACAATACAGAACCTTTTTCACAAGGCATTCTTTTGAGGGCCAAGTTTTAATACAGTGGCCGGAAACTCATATTTCATAGGCCCTGACATTACACATGGGGTTAGGGCCGGGTAGGGCCTGTTTTTCAGCAATAACTAGGGTTACGGGCAGGGCTCAGGTATCACAATTTGCATTCGCTCTGCTGCGCAGTACAGTCATTATGTCTAAGATCATTACATGGTGTCAGAAGGGCTTCAATGTATATTAAATAGGAGAGATTATTTCACAGAAAATAATCATGTTCCTTGAGTTTTATCAACTAACTGCTCTCTCGTCTCTTCATTGAGCAGAGCAGCCCAAGCGGTGCCGTTGCTATGGATACTCGTAGACTTAGATTGCTATGAGCAGAGCGCATGCAGAGCGAGCTACGCACAGGGAGGGAGTGACAGACAGAGAGGAGCAGTTAATAGATTTACTAACAGAGGATTTTCATCAGATTTCAGGTATTGGGCAGATTTCAGGTTACATTTCGCAGAAGCAATTGGGCCTGGGTAGGATAGGGCCTGAAAGTCGCAGGCATGGGTAGGGCTCAGGCTTAAAACGAATGCTCATGCAAGGCTCTATTTACAGGCGACATCAGGCACATCAACATTTAGAATTTTTAATTCACCCGAAATCTGCATTCAAAATGACAGCCACAGTTGTTGGGAATACTAAGATATGTGACTACCTTAAACATCTCAGCAGTGGGTGCAATAAGTCCAAGTAACAGATTGGAATAGTTTAGAAAAATGTATGTTAGTTGCAAAATATATGTATTTGTATGTATTTGAGTTGCAAAATATTAATTAATTCATCAATCAGTGAACAAAATATAGATTGAAACAAACAATTAAACAAATCTACCTGCAATAGAGTATGTTGGGAAATATGATAATGATGTACATGGTTTTGGTTCAATTCTGGTTACAAATAATTACTGCAGTGGGTTAAATCAGGGTCACATAGAGTGTTTCTTGTTAGTCTTAAACAAATATACTTTGAAACAAAATGTGGATAGGTCCTGTGTGGAATTTACACCTCACAAACACATTTTTTCGCCTAAAATGACATACCTACTTACACCTTAGCCAAATACATTTAAACTCAGTTTTTCACAATTCCTGACATTTAATCTTAGTAAAAATGTAGTGTTTTAGGTCAGTTAGGATCACCACTTTAATTTAAGAATGTGAAATGTCAGAATAATTGTAGAGAGAATTATTTATTTCAGCTTTTATTTATTTCATCACATTCCCAGTGGGTCAGAAGTTTACATACACTCAATTAGTATTTAGTAGCATTGCCTTTAAATTATTTAACTTGGGTCAAACATTTCGGGTAGCCTCCCACAAGTTCCCCACAATAAGTTGGGTGAATTTTGGCCCCTTCCTCCTGACAGAGCTGGTGTAACTGAGTCATAGAGCAAAATGTGTGTGCTTGTTAGAGTCTCAGCTTTTCATAGGCATTTTTGTAAAATGACCTGGCCCTGGAACCCTTCGGGATCCCCCTTGGCTCACAAACACCTCTCTAGCTCACAAACACCTCTCTAGCTCACAAACACCTCTCTAGCTCACAAACACATCTCTAGCTCACAAACACCTTTCTAGCTCACAAACACCTCTCTAGCTCACAAACACCTCTCTCGCTCACAAACACCACTCTAGCTCACAAACACCTCTCTAGCTCACAAACACCTCTCTAGCTCACAAACATCTCTCTAGCTCACAAACACCTCTCTACCACACCTCTAGCTCACAAACATCTCTCTAGCTCACAAACACCACTCTAGCTCACAAACACCTCTCTAGCTCACAAACACCTCTCTCACAAACATCTCTCTAGCTCAAACAAACACCATCTCTAGCTCACAAACACCACTCTAGCTCACAAACACCACTCTAGCTCACAAACACCTCTCTAGCTCACAAACACCACTCTAGCTCACAAACACCACTCTAGCTCACAAACACCTCTCTAGCTCACAAACACCACTGTAGCTCACAAACACCACTCTAGCTCACAAACACCACTCTAGCTCACAAACACCACTCTAGCTCACAAACACCACTCTAGCTCACAAACACCAATCTAGCTCACAAACACCACTCTAGCTCACAAACACCACTCTAGCTCACAAACACCACTCTAGCTCACAAACACCACTCTAGCTCACAAACACCACTCTAGCTCACAAACACCACTCTAGCTCACAAACACCACTCTAGCTCACAAACATCTCTCTAGCTCACAAACACCACTCTAGCTCACAAACACCACTCTAGCTCACAAACACCACTCTAGCTCACAAAGTCACCACTCTAGCTCATCCAACACCACTTACAAATAGCTCACAAACACCACAGTCACTAGCTCTAAATCTTAAAACACCTATCCTAGGTATTCCTTACAAACACCACTCAGCTCCGCTGTCAAACACCACTCTGGAGGTACTGGGAGCTCACAAACACCTCTCTAGCTCACAAACACCTTTCTAGCTCACAAAGCACCTCTCTAGCTCACAAACATCTCTCTAGCTCACAAACACCACTCTAGCTCACAAACACCTCTCTAGCTGACAAGTGCCTGGAAACACCTCTCTAGCTCCTACAAACATCTCTCACGCCACGGTTCTTAGCTCTGGGAAACACCAACCATGATGGCGAGATCATGGAGCTCAGTCAAAAGAGCATCTCTCTAGCTTCAGCAAACACCACACTGAGCTCACATGCAGAGATGCACCACTGGTCATCAGAAGGGGGAAAGGAGAAGATTAATTGCTCACAAACACCATCAGAGCCAAGTGACTTGGTGTATAGCTCCTAGAACAGAGCCCTGGGGGACACCACTCAGATACGCCACCTGGTAGGAGCACAAACACAATCACGTCTAGCTGATGGTTCACAGTATCGACACCGATAGGTCTCAGAGGAGAGAGAGTAGCTCAGCGCAACAGAGAAGAGCAGTCTCAGTTGAATGACTAGTCTTGAAACACCACATTCTGAGCTCAGAGCAAACACCACTGGTCTGTAGCTCGGAGGGATCAAAGAAGGGGTGCACCTCTCTTGAAGCTCACAAACACCACTCTAGCTCACAAACACCTATCTAGCTCACAAACACAACTCTAGCTCACAAACACCACCACTCTAGCTCACAAACACCACTCTAGCTCACAAACACCACTCTAGCTCACAAACACCACTCTAGCTCACAAACATCTCTCTAGCTCACAAACACCACTCTAGCTCACAAACACCACTCACAAACACCACTAGCTCACAAACACCACTCTAGCTCACAAACACCACTCTAGCTCACAAACACCACTCTAGCTCACAAACACCACTCTAGCTCACAAACACCACTCTAGCTCACAAACACCACTCTAGCTCACAAACACCTCTCTAGCTCACAAACACCACTCTAGCTCACAAACACCACTCTAGCTCACAAACACCTCTCTAGCTCACAAACACCACTCTAGCTCACAAACACCACTCTAGCTCACAAACACCACTCTAGCTCACAAACACCACTCTAGCTCACAAACACCTCTCTAGCTCACAAACACCACTCTAGCTCACAAACACCTCTCTAGCTCACAAACACCACTCTAGCTCACAAACACCACTCTAGCTCAGCCACCGTAATCACAGACCGACGGAAATAGACAAATCCATTGGTACAACCCAGAAGTCTGGAGCTCAAAAACATGTTTAAAAGGGGTTAGAAGTCGAAAATGTACCTGCATTACAGTGGGACTCATTTGGTTAATTCAAAGGTTCTTTATCGGGCAAGAGTTCTCCAAGGAATCTTAAGAGCTGAAGAACTATTTAAAACACGCACACACACTTTAAGCTAGGTGGGTTTGCCTTTTGTTGCATTCCCCATTGCCTAGTTAAATATGGGCTTGCAACCCGGTCCTATCCATCCAGATTATGAGACTGAGGTTTTCTCCTCACTGTTTGGTGCATCATGCTCTATTACCATTAGGACCGTGGCTGAGGAGTGTGTGTGTGTGTGTGTGTGTGTGTGTGTGTGTGTGTGTGTGTGTGTGTGTGTGTGTGTGTGTGTGTGTGTGTGTGTGTGTGTGTGTGTGTGTGTGTGTGTGTGTCAAATGATGACTTCCTAATGCTGCTCAACATCTATATGGGGGAAAATCCATGTATCCTCTGGTTGCAGTGGCCTTGGTCCAAGGGCAAAACAGCAATACATGAAATGAATGGGAGGAATCATATCTATTTCAATGGACCTTTTTTTCCCTCATGTCCTCATGTCTTTCAGAGACCAGAACATTTAGACCTAACCTTTGACCCCATATATGACCTAGGGATGTAGACACTGTGTCGTGTTCCCATTCAGTCATTGACACTCACTGCCTCGCTGTACACAAAGACATGTATTTACCATGGGCTGTCATCGATCTCAATCGTCTTCAACGGAACAATACCCAAGGCCAGGTAATATTTATAAAACATACAAATAATACAATTTTGGAGAGCCGTGTTTGCGGTCTTTATTTATATGGGTTATTCTCATTGAGATCACATCTCTTTTACTATTCAAGTGCCAGTTGAAGTACTCCATAAGAGAGTCTCCCCATAATGCTAAGTGTGTTAGGCAAGATCTCACTCCTCTTGAACCACACCAGACAATATTTCGGGAAAAAAAGTAACAGTAATAAAGACAAAATAGGACAAGAGGGTCACTTGAATAACCCCTCATGATAAGGGAAGAACATTCTGGAAGAACAGTCCACTGCATTAACCTGATCCTGGATGTTTTTGTGCTGTCTTGCTAAACCCTTATGGCTGTCACTTACAGTAGGTTATCACTCCATTGTTACATGTCTCCAAATAGAGGTCTCTGATTGATTGTTTTATTGGACAGGAAGTTGTTCCTGCTCTGTAATAGGTCTTTTGGAGTGTATAACCCTTGGGTCGTGCCTACTCCCTCGCCGGTGTCTACTTCTCCCAGGGACCCAAACAAGACCCTGTGGACAGGCAGAGGGGCCCGAAGGCCCTGGACACCGTTTAAATTGCTATGATTGGCCCGAGAATGCTCTCGGGCGGTGGAGGCGCGGTTTTAAAGAGGGGGCCCATCGCCGTTTAGAGCGATCTGCTGGGGGCATTCCCCTCTCGCAATTTTTTGTTTTGTCTTGTTTGATGGGAAGCAATTTCAGGACTAATGGGAAACAATAATGTTTATAGCCCTGGTGGTGACAAACACCACCAGGTGGTCCTTCTGTAGCTCAGTTGGTAGAGCATGGCGCTTGTAACGCCAGGGTAGTGGGTTCAATCCCTGGGACCACCCATACGTAGAATGTATGCACACATGACTGTAAGTCGCTTTGGATAAAAGCGTCTGCTAAATGGCATATTATTATTATTATTATTATAAACACATTGAGAGTGACAGAAAACGTTAACCTTGAGGCACAACGCATGTAGAACGACAACAACAAAAAATAAACCAAAAGAATGAAATTATGAATTGAAGGGAGTTGGAGAGGTCTGATCTGAATTCTGATTGGGGCACAAAATAGACGACAGATGACGTTGAGTGTTCTTTTCTGCTTTTAGTGTCATAAGGATCATGGTAACACGACACATACATCCTCCCGAGCACACAACATCTCCTTTAATTAAGAAATCTGCAGTTCAGTCAACAGAGACAGGGTCCTGATCAAAAGTATTGCACTACATAGGGAATAGAGTGTCATTTGGGACTTTAGACTTGGTTCAGTTCAGTGGGACCTTTCAATGTTCAATCAATTTAGCCGTACAGCAGCACCGGATACCATATTGAAAAGCAAATAATGAACATTCCGACAAGACTGAAGTGGGATATCTAGCCAATACTACATCCACTCCGTTATACAACGCTAGATACGGGAAATAATGGTGACCCTTATAGCCCTCAATGTGACGTTCCCCATATTACAGGCCTTCATATGTACCATTATCTCCCGTATCTGGCGTTGTATAACGGAGTGGATGTAGTATTGTAATGGCTCTGTAATAGAGTGGACCAGACACGCAAAACTCTCCCATAGTGACACAATGAGGATATGGTGTTCACATCCAAAACATGTCTAACCATTCATGTAAATGGTCATCCTTACCACTCATTGGCATGTCCAGTATCTACACTACCCTCCATAATATTATTATTCTGCTTCTTTGCTAGTCTAGGAGGGGAGAGCGTGTACAGATGTAGGATCTTAATTTGAGACAGTTTGCCACAGCATGAAAATAATCCTGCAGCAAAAGGAAATGTGGATTATTATGTGGATTCTAATTAATGGGCACTTTTCTAGGGGTTGAGAGATGTATCATTAGGGCAAGTCAAGTTTGACATGACCAACTTTAGAAGCCTTTGTAAATCTCGAACACGCTACAAGTTTGTGTTTCCTGCTGGGCAACAAAAGAGTGATCAAATTAAGCTCCTTCATCTATAGATGTTAGGTTGCTCTCTCTTCCCACCAAGATAATGATGTTAACACACTCCACTGTAGGACGGGATTGGAATGGGGTTGCTATGGCAACCAGGCAATTAATGTTGTATTCTCTTCTATTGCTTTGACTGGAGTGTCGTCGGCGTCTCTGTACAATCTGTTGATTCGGATCTTTGATGGGCTCGCTAACTTTGATGGGCTCGCTATCTTTGATGGGCTCGCTATCTTTGATGGGCTCGCTAACTTTGATGGGCTCGCTAACTTTGATGGGCTCGCTAACTTTGATGGGCTCGCTATCTTTGATGGGCTCGCTATCTTTGATGGGCTCGCTATCTTTGATGGGCTCGCTAACTTTGATGGGCTCGCTATCTTTGATGGGCTCGCTAACTTTGATGGGCTCGCTAACTAAGGCATTGCGGTAAGAGGCGGGTTCCAATGAACCGAGCCGTCAGTCGAGCCAGCAGATGGCACCTGGTTGTAACTGAATTCATGTTGAATGTAGCAAACAGTGTTTGTTAAAGGGTGTTTGTTTAAACCCGCCTTCTTACATCCCCAAGGATTCTATTGAAGTCCCCTACATACTGTATGCCGAATGTATCGCTCCCCTTGCTCTCTTTTTAGCATCTGTTTGTCTCCCCTTCTTTCTTGCATTCGCTCAGCACAATTTTTGCCATTTGTTTATCACTCGTTCTCTTCCTCTCCCTTTCTTGTCATCTTTATTCCCCTCTTCTCCTCTCCATCCCTCCCTCCCGGGGTTAAGCGGTTAAGAAGCGTAGCTGTGGGCGATGCCTAACCCCTGACATCTAACCCCGGACTGTAGGAATCACGCTGCCTCATCGCCCTATTGAACCCTCCAAAACAAATTCCTAACACAACATTAAGGATCTTTATGCCCTATTTAATGGACGTCCCCTACGCAAAGGTTATCTCCCCTTTCATCATCATAGGCCTCCAAATGGGCCACAGCGAAAATGAAAGGGAGTGTACTAAGGTCATTACCAGAATGCTTTGGAATATCATTGTCTCAGCTTCAGCATTATTTACGCTCGCCATCGCCCATAAACAATGAATATTTTTGGGTGGGACCGTTTATCCTTCTCTCTGGCAGTGATTCTCCTTTGATTCCATCAGGCGGTAATGGATTTTATATCTTTGATAAGCAATCTGTTTTATACTTATTAACTGTTCACGGCTTGAGGCATGACAATGCATCCAACCGCCAACCAGCCAACCGCCCAAGTCCTTTCCCCAGCCCCCCTAGGGAACGCTGCCTGTTGCTTGCCCCCTGTTTGCCCCCACCCCCCTCCTCCTCTTCGTCGATCCCTGAGACAATAGATGGAATCTTACCTACGTTGCTGCAGCACCGTGTCCCTTGAAATGGAACATCGCTCGCCTTTCGTCTGCCATCAATATTTAATGGCCACCACTTGATTGTTCTATTTTTTGAGAGAGAGAGAGACAGAGACAGTGAAAGTCAGGGAGAGGAAGAGAGAGAGAGAGAGAGAGAGCGAGAGAGAGAGAGAGAGAGAGACAGAGACAGTGAAAGTCAGGGAGAGGGAGAGAGCGAGAGAGATAGAGAGAGACAGAGAGAGACACAGAGAGACACAGAGAGAGAGAGACACAGAGAGACACAGAGAGAGAGAGACACAGAGAGACACAGAGAGAGAGAGACACAGAGAGAGAGAGACACAGAGAGAGAGAGACACAGAGACACACAGAGAGAGACACAGAGACACAGAGAGAATGACACAGAGACACAGACACAGACACAGACACACAGAGACAGAGACAGTGAAAGTCAGGGAGAGGGAGGAAGAGAGAGTGGGATAGATGTTATTGTCATTTAGCGTGAGGTGACACTTGTGACTGTAACCAGCTGTGGACTGTCTGAGAGGGCCTGGGGGAAGAGGGGTAGAAGGAAGGGCCAGCAGCCTAGCTGCCGCTAAACACCACAGCAACTCCTAATTGTTCTCCAACAACACAAGGCCTCATATTGACCTCTCTCTCTCTCTCTCTGTTTTGTATTTCTAGTCGCTTACTCGCTAACAGAATAGGGTTTTATTCAGTGACAGCTAAAGGCCCTTGAGAAAGAAGCTATAATATATTATTTTTAGTCACACATTCACGAACAACATTTGGCGTCATTTGTTGAGCTCTAAAACCCTTGAGATAGAAGCTGGATTAAAGCTGCCGTTTGTAGTGTTCGGCGGGTGTTACCAACCCAGTCCAAGTGGCCTAGTTAGCATGTACAGAAACCCACCTGGTTACAATTGCTTGTGTGCCTCCAAAGCCTACAGTACTTCGCCTGTTAACATGGTTTCATGCTTGATGGACGTTTCTCAGAAAGGTCTCCATAGTTGCTCCCATGCAAAGTCGTCTTCGTCTGATGTCGGTCACCACGCCATCTTATTTGCTCTGAACTCTCCTTCTCAATCTGTGTGTATTGTAGTACCCTCACGCTCTTCTTTTATCCAGCCCTGCTGCTTTCTCTTACGCCTTGAACATCCAAAAGGCACTTACTGTATAAGAAACCGGAGGCAGAGAGTATTCCAGGAACTATTCCCCTCCTCTCCTCCCTTTTAACTGCAGTACAAACCTTTGTGCAGCCATTCCCTCCTGTAGTGTGTTACAAGCGTAATGCACTTTGTGATGTGAGCAGTTGTCTGTGTGTGATGATGAATTAGTAACGTTACACAGGTAACACTGAGGTAACACTGTGTCTCTCTGTTCCCCTCTCTCTCTCTCTCTCTACAGACTGGCAGGAAAGAGAAAGGAGACCCACTGAACTCTGCCATCGACAAGATGACCAAGAAGACCAGGGATCTGCGCAGACAGGTGGGTTGAGTTTGATGGACGCCATGTTTGCACCAAAGAGTTATATATGCGACATCCTTGAGCCCTTTGACACCTATTTTATGATGGAGCCAACAAGTCTTCTTGTTACCATGTTGGCCAAACCCTCCGTAGTACCTGATTCATGGTCTGCACTTACACATTGCACAGACTGACACTCGATCCCGCATAGACCGACTGCTATTCAGATACTCAATATCACATGCAGTCTCACTTCACAAACACAGAGCTAAAGAGCCAAATGTGTTTCTGTCATTCAAATCTATCGACCCGATCTTTACACGTACACACTTGATTTCATGAATCTCAGGGGAGTATAGAGGCTGAGAGCTCGGAGCTATTACTTTCTCCCAAATTGCAATGCTCCTCTCCATTAGTGGCCCAAAAGGAGACACTTCATGTAGTGTTACATCTTGTTATAGGAATCAAAAGTCAAATTGATTTCTTTGGGAATGCAATCTCATTTTGCCTCCCCATTCTTTCTACCCAAAATATGTTTTCTTTTTTTGTACCGTATAATTCATAAAAAAATTCAGATCTGGCGAATGGTATTCACGGTAACCCAAAAGCTATTCCTTCACTTTTATTAAGAGGTGTATTTCACAGCTCTATTACACAGTATTTATCAACCAAACAAGTGTTAATCTTACAGTATATCTTTAAAATGGCAATGACCTACAGTGCCACAGCTGTTGATAACTTAAATATTGGTCTAATAACCAATGAACTGAAAACACAGATTGATCAACTCCGACTGAACATGGTCTCTAACCTAGATACAGGAAGTGGTGGAAAAAGAGCTACATCATACTTGAGTAAAAGTAAAGATACCTTAACAGAAAATGAGTCAAGTAAAAGTGAAAGTTACCCTGTAAAACACTACTTGAGTAAAAGTCTAAACGTATCTGGTTTTAAATGTCTTTAAGTGCAGTGGTAGAAAAAGTACAAAATTGTCATACTTGAGTAAAAGTACAAAGTAAAAGTAAATGCTACTACACATCAAATTCCTTATATTAAGCAAACCAGACGGCACTATTTTCGTATTATTTTTCAATTAAGGACAGAAAGGTGCACACTCCAACACTCAGACATAATTTCCAAACACAGTAGTTGTGTTTTGTGAGTCCGCCAGATCAGAGGCAGTAGGGATGACAAAGTGTTATATTGATAGGTGCCATCATTTTGTCCTGCTTGAGCATTCTAAATGTAACGAGTACTTTTGTGTGTCAGGGAAGATTTAAGTACATTTTTTTCTTTAGGAATGGAGTGGAGTAAAAGCAAAAGTAGTCAAAAATGTAAATAGTAAAGTACAGATACCCCAAAAAACTACTGCAGGTAGTACTTAAAAGTATTTTTATGCTTCAGATCTACCTGCTGTGATCTCATAAAATATTCATACCCCTTGACTTATTCCACATTTTGTTATGTTACAGTCTGAATTCAAAATGGATTAAATAGATATATTTTTATCTCACACATCCACCCACACACATTACCCCACAATGACAAAGTGAAAACATGTTTTTAGACATTTTTGAACATTTTTTGAAAATTAAATACATAAATATTTCACTATTATTTTCAAAATTATTTCAGCTCTGTCAAATTGGTTGTTGATAATTGCTAGACAACCATTTTCAGATTTTGCCATAGATTTTCAAGTAGATTTTAATCAAAACTGTAACTCGGCCACTCAGGAAGATTCACTGTCTTCTTGGTAAGCGACTCCAGTTTAGATTTGGTCTTGTGTTTTAGGTTATTGTCCTGCTGAAAGTTGAATTCATCTCCCAGTGTCTGGTGGAAAGCAAACTGAACCAAATGATTCCATAGGATTTTTCCTGTGCTGTAATTTCTAAAATGGTTTACCTGATATAGATGAAAATACCCTAAAATCAAAGCGGACAGTCTGCTATTTAAGTCTGCTATTGTAAAGTACTCTCGTACAGAGACTAAATAACCAAACTTTTGTCACTGTGCCAATACGTTTGGAGTTCACTGTAGAGGAGACAGAAGGGAGAGGGGGACATAGAGGGGAGATATAGAGGAGACAGAAGGGAGAGGGGGACATAGAGGAGACAGAGGGGAGATATAGTGGAGACAGAAGGAAGAGGGGGACATAGAGGAGACAGAGGGGAGATATAGTGGAGACAGAAGGGAGAGGGGGGGACATAGAGGAGACAGAGGGGAGATATAGTGGAGACAGAAGGGAGAGGGGGACATAGAGGAGACAGAGGGGAGATATAGTGGAGATAGAAGGGAGAGGGGGACATAGAGGAGACAGAGGGGAGATATAGTGGAGACAGAAGGGAGAGGGGTGACATAGAGGAGACAGAGGGGAGATATAGTGGAGACAGAAGGGAGAGGGGGACATAGAGGAGACAGAGGGGAGATATAGTGGAGACAGAAGGGAGAGGGGTGACATAGAGGAGACAGAGGGAGATATAGTGGAAACAGAAGGGAGAGGGGGACATAGAGGAGACAGAGGGGAGATATAGTGGAGACAGAAGGGAGAGGGGTGACATAGAGGAGACAGAGGGAAGATATAGTGGAGACAGAAGGGAGAGGGGGACATAGAGGAGACAGAGGGAAGATATAGTGGAGACAGAAGGGAGAGGGGGACATAGAGGAGACAGAGGGGATATAGTGGAGACAGAAGGAGAGGGGTGACAGAGGGAAGATATAGTGGAGACAGAAGGGAGAGGGGGACATAGAGGAGACAGAGGGGAGATATAGTGGAGACAGAAGGGAGAGGGGGGACATAGAGGAGACAGAGGGGAGATATAGTGGAGACAGAAGGGAGAGGGGGACATAGAGGAGACAGAGGGGAGATATAGTGGAGACAGAAGGGAGAGGGGTGACATAGAGGAGACAGAGGGAAGATATAGTGGAAACAGAAGGGAGAGGGGGACATAGAGGAGACAGAGGGGAGATATAGGGGAGACAGAAGGGAGAGGGGGACATAGAGGAGACAGAGGGGAGATATAGTGGAGACAGAAGGGAGAGGGGGACATAGAGGAGACAGAGGGGAGATATAGTGGAGACAGAAGGGAGAGGGGTGACATAGAGGAGACAGAGGGAAGATATAGTGGAGATAGAAGGGAGAGGGGGACATAGAGGAGACAGAGGGGAGATATAGTGGAGACAGAAGGAGAGGGGGACATAGAGGAGACAGAGGGGGGCATAGAGGAGACAGAGGGGCATAGAGGAAGGGAGAGGGAGGACATAGTGGAGACAGAAGGAGAGGGGGACATAGAGGAGACAGAGGGGAGATATAGTGGAGACAGAAGGAAGAGGGGGACATAGAGGAGACAGATGGGAGATATAGTGGAGACAGAAGGGAGAGGGGGACATAGAGGAGACAGAGGGGAGGCATAGAGGAGACATAGAGGAGACAGAGGGGAGATATAGTGGAGACAGAAGGGAGAGGGGGACATAGAGGAGACAGAGGAGACAGAGAGGCGATAGTGGAGACAGAAGGGAGAGGGGGACATAGAGGAGACAGAGGGTAGATATAGTGGAGACAGAAGGGAGAGGGGGACATAGAGGAGACAGAGGGGAGACAGAAGGGAGACAGGGGGACATAGAGGGGGACAGAGGGGAGATATAGTGGAGACAGAAGGGAGAGGGGGAGACATAGAGGAGACAGAGGGGAGATATAGTGGAGACAGAAGGGAGAGGGGTGACATAGAGGAGACAGAGGGGAGAGATAGTGGAGACAGAAGGGAGAGGGGGGACATAGAGGAGACAGAGAGGAGACAGAGGGGAGGCATAGAGGAGGCAGAGGGGAGACAGAGGATACAGGGGGAGGGAAAGATGGGAGCAGAAAAGCAGGAATTACATAGAGGGTCTGATATAGTAATTATGTCACAACAGCCCCAGAGGGGACAATTCAATGGTGCTAAGAGACACTAGGCCTTCCAGGAGGGAGGGGAACTGAGCAAAGAGGCTTTGTCTGTGAAGTAACTTTGTGTGTGTGTGTGTGTGTGTGTGTGTGTGTGTGTGTGTGTGTGTGTGTGTGTGTGTGTGTGTGTGTGTGTGTGTGTGTGTGTGTGTGTGTGTGTGTGTGTGCGTGTGTGCCATAATCCCTTGTGTATGGCAGCCACCTCATGTTAGAACACAGAAACACACACAACGGTTGACACCTTTGTGTCATTGTGAAGAGGGGAAAGAACAGTGAGAGAATTAGTACAATGACAGTGACACCTGTCAGGAATACACACTCTGTGTGCAATTATAGGGTTTAACATGATTTTTGAATGACTACCTCATCTCTGTAGCCCACACATACAGTTATTTGTAAGGTCCCTCAGACGAGCAGTGAATTGCAAACACCGATTCACTGATTAATTACAGGTTGGATGGTGTACCAGATACAGATATCCTTCCTAACTCAATTGCCAGAGAGGAAGGAAACTGCTCAGGGATTTCACCATGAGGCCAATGGTGACTTTGAAACAGTTACAAAGTGTAATGGCTGTGATAGGAGACAACTGAGGATGGATAAACAACATTGTAGTTACTCCACAATACTAACCTAATTGACAGAGTGAAAAGAAGGAAGCCTGGACAGAATAAGAAATATTCCAAAACTAAACTAATACTGCAAATATTGTGGCAAAGCAATTCACTTTTTGCCTTGTGTATATAGTTGAAGTCGGAAGTTTACATATACCTTAGCCAAATCCATTTAAACTCAGTTTTTCACAATTTAATTCTAGTGAAAATTCTCTGTCTTAGATCAGTTAGGATCACCACTTTATTTTAATAGTAGAGATAATGATTTATTTCAGATTTGATTTCTTTCATCACATTCCCAGTGGGTCAGAAGTTTACATACACTCAATTAGAATTTGGTAGCATTGCCTTTAAATTGTTTAACTTGGGTCAAACATTTCAGGTAGCCTCCCACGAGCTTCCAACAATAAGCCTGGTGAATTTTGGCCCGTGAATTTTGGCCCCTTCCTCCTGACAGAGCTAGTGTAACTGAGTCAGGTTTGTAGGCCTCCTTGCTCACAGACACCATTTCAGTTCTGCCCAAAAATGTTCTATAGGATTGAGGTGATGGGCTTTGTGATGGCCACTCCAATACCTAGACTTTGTTGTCCTTAAGCCATTTTGTCACAACTTTGGATGTGTGCTTGGGGTCATTGTCCATTTGGAAGACCCATTTGCGACCAAGCTTTAACTTCCTGACTGATGTCTTGAGATGTTGCTTCAATATATCCACATAATTTTCCACCCTCATGATGCCATCTATTTTGTGAAGTGCACCAGTTCCTCCTGCAGCAAAGCACCCCCACAACATGATGCTGCCACCCCCGTGCTTCACGGTTGGGATGGTGTTCTTCAGCTTGCAAGCATCCCCCTTTTTCCTCCAAACATAACCATGGTAATTATGGACAAACAGTTCTAATTTTGTTTCATCAGACCAGAGGACATTTCTCCAACAAGTACAATCTTTGTCCCCATGTGCAATTGCAAACCGTTGAGCGGCCTTTCGGGTTATGTCGATATAGGATTTGTTTTACTGTGGCTATAGATCATTTTGTACCTGTTTCCTCCAGCATCTTCACAATGTACTTTGCTGTTGTTCTGGGATTGATTTGCACTTTTTGCACCAAAGCAGGTTCATCTCTAGGAGACAGAACGTGTCTCTTTCCTGAGAGGTGTGACGGCTGCGTGGTCCCATGGTGTTTATACTTGCGTACTATTATATGTACAGATGAACGTGGTACCTTAAGGCGTTTGAAAATTGCTCCCAAGGATGATCCAGACTTGTGGAGGTCTACAATTGTTTTTCTGAGGTCTTGGTTGATTTATTTTGATTTTCCTATGATGTCAAGCAAAGAGGCACTGAGTTTGAAGGTAGGCCTTGAAATATATCCTCAGGGACCCCTCCAATTGACTCAAATTATGTCAATTAGCCTATCAGAAGCTTCTAAAGCCATGACATAATTTTCTGGAATTTCCCAAGCTGTTTAAATGCACAGTCAACTTAGTCTATGTAAACTTCTGACCCACTGGAATTGTGATACAGTGAATTATAATTGAAATAATCTGTCTGTAAACAATTGTTGGAAAAATTACTTGTGCCATGCACAAAGTAGATGTCCTAACTGACTTGCCAAAACTATAGTTTGCTTACAAGAAATGTGTGGAGTGGTTGAAAAACAAGTTTTAATTAATCCAAGTGTATGTAAACTTCCGACTTCAATTGTATAGTGTTATGTTTAGGGCAAATCCAATACAACACATTACTGAGTGCCACTCTTCATATTTTCAAGCATACTGCATCATGTTATGGGTATGCTTTTAACCATTAAGTACTGGGAAGTTTTTCCAGGATAAAAAATAAATGGAATGGAGCTAAGCATTGGAAAACTCCAATAGAAACACTTGGTTCAGTTTGCTTTCCACCAGAAATTGGGAGATTAATTCACCGTTCAGCAAGACAATAACCGAAAACACAAGGCCAAATCTACACTGGAGTTTCTTACCAAGAAGACAGTGAATCTTCTTGAGTGGCCGAGTTACAGTTTTGACTTAAATCTACTTGAAAATCTATGGCAAAATCTGAAAATGGTTGTCTAGCAATTATTAACAACCAATTTGACAGAGCTCAAAGAATTTTGAAAATAATAGTGAAATATTTATGTATTTAATTTTCTATAATCCATTTTGAATTCAGACTGTAACACAACAAAATGTGGAATGAGTCAAGGGATATGAATACTTTCTGAGATCACAGCAGGTAGATGTGAAGCATGAACCTATGGTATACAGATGTAGGGTCTTAATTTGACCTGTGTTGTCGCAGCAACAGGATTTGAACGTTTAGTCCATTATGCTGCTTGATCAGTGGTTAGGCTATTAGCTGTTCAAAATAAGGCTGCATGAAAAGTGGAATACTGTTATTATGACTGTGTGTAGGTGTGTCTTTTCCATTCATTTATGTGCATGGTTATTCAAATATCTGACTGGACGTTAGTATTCAAATACTTAGGCAAGTATTCAAATTATAGGCCTATTTGAAAAGATTAGATTTAGAAAGGCTTTTTCTAAATTAAATAAAAATATCCTTGTGACAATGTTACATACCAGGATATACCATGACAATTACATTTATTAATTTAATAAAACATACTTTTCAATGTAGTTTTATGACGTGCAAATGCGCCCCATAAAAAGATTGGTAGCCTACCGATAGCCTTCACGTGTTTAACTACCGATAGCCTTCACGTGTTTAACTACCGATAGCCTTCACGTGTTTAACTACCGATAGCCTTCACGTGTTTAACTACCGATAGCCTTCACGTGTTTAACTACCGATAGCCTTCACGTGTTTAACTACCGATAGCCTTCACGTGTTTAACTACCGATAGCCTTCACGTGTTTAACTACCGATAGCCTTCACGTGTTTAACTACCGATAGCCTTCACGTGTTTAACTACCGATAGCCTTCACGTGTTTAACTACCGATAGCCTTCACGTGTTTAACTACCGATAGCCTTCACGTGTTTAACTAACGATAGCCTTTGTTTAACTACCGATAGCCTTCACGTGTTTAACTACCGATAGCCTTCACGTGTTTAACTACCGATAGCCTTCTTTACTACCGATAGCCTTCACGTGTTTAACTACCGATAGCCTTCACGTGTTTAACTACCGTGTTTAACTACCGATAGCCTTCACGTGTTTAACTACCGATAGCCTTCACGTGTTTAACTACCGATAGCCTTCACGTGTTTAACTACCGATAGCCTTCACGTGTTTAACTACCGATAGCCTTCACGTGTTTAACTACCGATAGCCTTCAACTACGTGTTTAACTACCGATAGCCTTCACGTGTTTAACTACCGATAGCCTTCACATGTTTAACTACCGATAGCCTTCACATGTTTAACTACCGATAGCAACCAAAAAGTAGGCTGTTGTTTTATCTGAATGGGTTTGGCCTCAATTAGCCATGCTAGTTATAGCTGGCTAACTAGCTCGCTGTATGTGTAAGAGAAAGTACACCCAAACACATATCACAATCACATACGTAGGCCTACAGATAGCCATTTCATTGTCAACCTGTTTCATATTAGTTTCTCTGAGCACAGAAAATCATTTTGTAGACAGTTGCTTATACAGAGAATAATTTTGCAGACAGTTGCTTATACAGTATGGCCCTTATACACACACACACACACACACACACACACACACACACACACACACACACACACACACACACACACACACACACACACACACACACACACACACACACACACACACACACACACACACACACACACACACACACACACACACACACACACACACACACACACACACACACACACACACACACACACACACACACACACACACACACACACACACACACACACACACACACACACACACACACACACACACACACACACACACACACACACACACACACACACACGTTAACAAACACTTAGCATCTCAACTTGCCCTCATCACACATGCATAGATAGGACATTTGATTGCCTACCCAAGATTGTGGGCATACATTAAATGTTGAGTAAATCAAAGGTGTGTGCAAACAACACATAAAGCAACCCGCACAGGTAAAAAATGACATCCTGACCGGCTGTTTGCTTTTCACCGAGCTCAGCGTTAATCACAAGGACCGAGGATTTTCTGGAGATGTAAATCACTTGCCACCAGCCAATCCCACGTGTCGACCACCACAATGTGCCACTCAGTTCCGCTAGACAATGAGCCTGTCCCAAATGGCACCCTATTCCCTACATATTGCGCTACTTTTGACCGGGGCCCATAGGCAATAGTCTGCCATTTGGGATGCATGCAAGCACTCGCTGCAGGGGCCTAGTAATGTAATTAGAAAATGCCTTTTAAAATCCTGTGAACACCTCGGCACGGGGTTGTAAATATCGCAGCGGCTGCGACACGGTTTACATCGGCCACTCAATCGTACATCACACCCCCTCGTTTTACTTCACTCTCTCTCTCTCTCTCTCTCTCTCTCTCTCTCTCTTCCTTGTTCAATTTTTTGCCCCGCCTCCCCCTGTACAAAGTGTGCGCCCCGTCCTTGGGTGTGCTTTTGTGGCCTTGTTACTCCACCAATATTGGGAAAGCAGTAAACTCTCTCCGACACGTGTATTATAATTATAGATGTTAGACCCCCCCCCCCCCACCCATCACACACACACACACACACAAAGAAGAGGACTGTTTACAGATTTGCAAGGCCATGCACTTTTTAATCCTTTTTAGACATTTATTTCATTATCTACCGCGGTATTAAACCGAGGCGAGATGTTTATTGCGTGACTCCTCACGTTTTATGGTACAGTAAAGTGGTTTTAAAGGAAATGAAAAGTGTTTAATAGCTCTGATTTACTCGCGCGAAGGAGTTCTGCCGCAATTTCATTTTCGACCCGGTAATTCTGAACCATCACTTCTAATTCAGTCAGGCACAACTCTCAACAACTCTGAAATGGTCCCCGTGTTACAAGGCTGATCGCACCTAGTGTCAGCGTGCTGGGCAAGAATGTACTGATCCCCTATCAGACCTGGCCTCACCAGAGTTTGAATCCAAACTCTAAACATTACAGAGAGAAGATGAACATTCAGTGTCTTATTAGCCTTTGACTTGGGGATCTGAAAGATATAAGAGACTTATAACAAATCAATCAATTAATTTACAGTAAAAAAAAAACAGTGTCCTACTTTAAACGAACTACAATGTATAAAGGCTTTATAGAGCATATATGCAGCATTCACATACACTACTCAAATCATCCATAAGATGATTTCTCATTCTATAAGGGAGAATTGTAGTATTGAAGTTGATCTAATGACCATAAACAATAATTGTCCATGACATTCCAATAAACTGAGACTTTATATGCAGCAGTGCCAAAACACATGTTGTGTAATAGTGGAAGCATCCCAACTGGCAACCTATTCACTTTTTAGTGCCCTTTTTATTTTGACCAGGGCTCATAGGACTTAGTGCACTATATAGGTACTATAGTGTCATTTGGGATAGACACATATATTTTTTTCCCCTCGTGTTTTCTTTCTTATTCTGCTCCACTTGGATTCTTCGTCTGTTACACAAGTACCCTCACTTCCCCTCCAATATTTTTCCTCTCCTTGACAGTACGTGTGTCTGTCAGAGTTCTGGGAAAACGACTCATTGCCCCAGTTAATCAGAGATGCGTCATCAAATGTCATTGGGTTTGTAAATTAGATTGAATGATGGTGATGGTGATGAGACATCCATGCGTGGTGAATGCCTACTCTCTGGCTGTGTCTCAAATGGCCCCATATGCTCTATATAGTGCACTACTTTTGACCAGAGTGCTATGGGCCGCTACTATATCGGGAACGGGGCGCCATTTGGGACGCAGTGCATGTCTGTTTGCAGAGACTTTGGGGGATGAGTCGCTCTGGTTAATTACAACACATAAGGAAGTCTGGTCCTGATTATTCACTAATTATTGGATTATTATTAAAAACAAGGCGGCTGTCCGTCTTGGCTGCTGCGTGAAACATAAATGTCTAGTATCTCTCTCTCTCTCACACCCACTCCAAACATACACACACACACACACACTTCATATCTAACATCTAACTGTTGGCGACTACTTCCTACCTCTGCGAGAGAAATATGGCAGAAATATGAGAAAATATCGAAAATATAGAGAAAATTGCATTCGCTGCAATTACTGCCGCTTTTAAATCCGAATCCTTTTATCATTTAACTCTGTACAGCCCCACACGCACACCAAATAAGACACGCCCACCCCACCCCTGTTCCATTCATACGTCTCTTAGTGGCATTGCTCTTAACCCCTTAAGCTCCACCCACTTTGCCTTCTGTTGAGCGGGACAGGTCACCCAGCCTGCAAGGTGGTTCTGCATAAAGGTAATAGGGTATTAGCAGGTCAGAATGAATATGCAGTGACCTGCCCACTTTATGCTAGCCTAAACGCCACTAGAGAGAGACTGCCTGGCCCTTGTTCTTGTGTAGGGTTAATGCTTTTACTGTTTGCTACAGTAAGAGACTGAGAGGCTGAGAGTAGCACAGGTGAGGAAAACGACTAAAGTATGGCTTTGAAGGATAAAGGATGCACCCCAAATGGCTCGCTATCCACTATATAGTGTACTACTTTTGAACACGGCACAATGGGGAATAGGGTGCTACTTAATACGGAACCTATGTTAACTTTCTTTATCTTAATTTACTTGAATATGTAAAGTATGTATGTAGTTATTTGGTGTATTTGGATATTCAATGCATGGAGGCTCTAACCCAAACCTAATTAATACCAGCATGTCACCTTTGCAACTACCGGGAAACAAAACTGTAGATGACCTTTACTCCACACACAAACACTAATGCAAAGCTCTCCCTTGCCCTCCATTTTGCAAATCTGACCGCTATCCGCCTGATTCCTGCTTACAAGCAAAAACTCAAACAGGTAGTGCCAGTCTGATGTAAACTGATGCTAAGCTACAGTACTGCTTTGCTAGCACAGACTGGAATATGTTCTGAGATTCAAATGATGGCTTTGAGTAGTTTACCACATCAATCACCGGCGTCATTAATAAGTGCATCGATAACATCGTTCCCACAGTGTACGTACATATCCCAACCAGAAGTCATGGATTACAGGCAACATCTGTGCTAAGATAAAGACAAGTTACACGTTGTTCGCAACTTGTTTTGTACATAATGTTGCTGCTACCGTCTCTTGTGACCGAAAAGAGCTTCTGGACATCAGAACTGCGATTGTTCACCTCAAAATGGATGAAGAGGTATTCATCAATGAGTCGGACAGGAGGGATGTAAACACAGACCCACGACCAGGCCCAGATCCCCATTATTCGCTGGAGAAGGAAACCCAGATTTGACAGAAAGGGATCAGGGTGACTTGTGAGGATCAGGCGACGAGTAGCTAATCTGCCCATGCCTTCCACCCTGCTAGCTAACGTTCAATCACTGGAAAATAAATGGGACGAACTGAAAGCACGTTTATCCTGCCAACGGGATTTTAAAGCTGTAATATCTTATGTTTCACCGAGTCGTGGCTGAACGACGACCTTAACCTCTTGGAACATACAGGTGGTGGGTTATACATCCTTTCGGCAGGACAGAACAGCAGCCTCTGGGGTGGAAGCCTATGCATCTATGTAAACAACAGCTGGTGCAAGAGTCTCAAGGTTTTTCTCGCTGGAGGTAGAGTATCTCGTGATAAGACCACACTGTAGACCACACTATCTACCTCGAGAGTTTTCATCTGTATTCTTGGTAGCTGTCTACATCCCACCACAGACCAATGCTGGCACTAAAACAACACTCAATGACCTTTATACCGTCATCAGCAAACAGGAAACTTAAATCAGTTTTACCTCATTTCTATCAGCATGTTAAATGTGCAACCAGAGGAAAAAATTCTAGACCACCTTTACTCCACACACAGAGATGTTTACAAAGCTCTCCCTCACCCTCCATTTGGCAAATCTGACCATAATTCCATCTTCCTGATTCCCGTGTACAAGTCCAAATTAAAGCAGGAAGCACCACTGACTCAGTCTATAAAAAGTGGTCAGCTGAAGCAGATGCTAAACTACAGTACTGTTTTGTTAGCAAATACTGGAATATATTCTGGGATTCTTCCGATGGCATTGAGGAGTACACCACATCAGTCACTGACTTTATCAATAAGTGCATCGAGGACATTGTCCCCACAGTGACTCTACGTACATACCCCAACCAGAAGCCATGGATTACAGGCAACATTCACACTGAGCTAAAAGGGTAGAGCTGCCGCTTTCAAGGAGCAGGACCCTCTGGGGTGTGTGCTTAACTCCCTCCTGTAGTCCCTGTTCACCCACTACTGTGTGGCATTGCACGACTCCAACACCATCTTTAAGTTTGCCGACGACATAACAGCGGTAGGTATGATCACTGACGACGATGAGACAGCCTATATGGAGGAGGTCAGAGACCTGGCAGTGTCGTGCCAGGAAAACAATCTCTCCCTGAATATCAGTAAGACAAAGAAGCTGATCGTGGTCGTCAGAAAACAGAGGGCAGAGCACGGGTCGAGAGTTTCAAGTTTTTCGATGTCCACATCACTACGGATATGTCATGGTCCTAACACACAAATACAGTTGTGAGACGCCACAACAATGCCCAGGAGGCTGAAAAGATTTGGCATGGGCCCTCAGATCCTCAAAACGTTTTACAGCTGCACCATCGAGAGCATCTTGACTGGTTGCATCACCGTTTGAAATGGCAACTGACACCGCCTGGTATAAGATATCTATACCAGGTGGTGTCAGAGGAAGGCACAAAAAAATGTGAAAGACTCCAGCCACCCAAGCCACAGACTGTTCTCTCTGCTAGCGCACGGCAAGAGTACCAATGCACCAAGTCTGGACCCAACAGGACCCTGAACAGATTCTTCCCCCATGCCATAAGACTTCTAAGCAGGACATTGAAATAGCTAATCAAATGGCTACACAGACTACCTGCATTGACCCTTTTTCGCACTAAAACTCTTGAAATTGACTCTAAGGACACACAATAGACTCTACCCACACGCATACTTAAACTGAAACCCCAACGCACACACCACACACACACACACCACATAACATACAAGCATGCTGACGTCACACACCCTTTTACACTCACCAAATACATTGCTGCTAATGTCTATTATCTATCCTGTTGCCTAGTCACTTTACTCCTACCTACTGTATATGTACATACAGTTGAAATCGGGAGTTTACATACACCTTAGCCAAATACATTTAAACTTAGTTTTTCACAATTCCTGACATTTAATCCTAGTAAAAATGCCCTGTCTTAGGTCAGAATAATAGTAGAGAGAATGATTTATTTCAGCTTTTATTTCTTTCATCACATTCCCAGTGGGTCAGAAGTTTACATACACTCAATTTGTATTTGATATCATTGCCTTTGAATTGTTTAACTTGAGTTAAACGTTTCGGGTAGCCTTCCGCAAGTTTCCCACAATAAGTTGGGTGAATTTTGGCCTATTCCTCCTGGCAGAGCTGGTGTAACTGAGTCAGGTTTGTAGACCTCCTTGCTCACACACGCTTTTCCAGTTCTGCCCACAAATGTTCTACAAGATTGAGGTCAGGGCTTTGTGATGGCCACTCCAATACCTTGACTTTGTTGTTCGTCAGCCATTTTGCCACAACTTTGGAAGTATGCTTGGGGTCATTGTCCATTTGGAAGACCCCATTTGCGACCAAGCTTTAACTTCCTGACTGACAGTCAACTTACTGTATGTAAACCTCTGACTCACTGGAATTGTGATACAGTGAATTATAAGTGAAATAATCTGTCTGTAAATAATTGTTTGGAAAAGTGACTTGTGTCCTGCACAAAGTAGATGTCCTCACTTGGCAAAACTATAGTTTGTTCACAAGAAATGTGTGCAGTGGTTGAGAAACAAGTTTTATTGACTCCAACCTAAGTGTACAATATGTAAACTTACGACTTCAACTGTAGCTACCTCAATTACCTTGTACCCGTGCACATCGACTTGGTACTGGTACTCCCTGTATATATAGCCATGGTGTTTTTACTCCAGCCCATCTGGCATATGCTGAATTGCCCTATGGCCAGTCCCTTTCTGTGACTAGCAATAATGCCACGGTACTGCCAGCAGCTGGTTTAAGGCCAAAGAGATGAAACAAAGTGAGAGACAATGTGGGCGAAACAGAACAAAAGAGAGGGGTGGAGAGAGAGGCTGAATATGAAACTGTAAAAATAGCGTCCCAGCTGTTCCGAAAGTTGATGAATAGTCCTAATTGGGGAAAGAGAAGGGCTGATTGTGCACTGAGCTAATATCCTCAAATGTCTCGCCTCGCCGAAATGACTATTCCCCTGATAGCCAGCTACCGCTACAGGTTGCGTCCCCATTTACAGCCTATTCTCTATATAGTGCCCTACCTTGGCCCAGGGCCTATAGGGCTCTGGTCAAAAGTAGTGCACTATTAATGGAAAAGGGTGCCTAGAGACGTGCCATGTGTTCCTAGCCTTGTCATCCTGTTTGTTATGAATGCCTGTTGTCAAGTGACTTCTTCACAGGGGCTCGCTCCCAATCTTTGACTGATGGCTGATCGCAGGGCTCCCCCGTGGCGGCAGCGCAACAAATGCTACAGTACCCGTTCATTATAATGGTTATATACTGGATTAATTCTGCTGTTTGTTTATAGTGCATGGAAATTGGAATCAGAGGAACAGCTGTTTCTTATCAAGACAGATGGCTCGTTGATTAGCCATACGAGAGATGCAAAATCACTGTCGTCTATAAACTAAAAGTGTATGTGTTATTTTTTCCTATACATTCTACAGTAGATCAATGTATGTGTCTGGTAACAAGCACAAAATGATGTAGGTTGGTATCAGTTATTCTGTTAGTGTTTCACTTCCGACAGATAACAATGAGCACAAAAAGACAATTCAAGTCGAATATATAGTAAAGCTGTTTAACTTACAAATGCTTCCGTGGTGACACAGTATCTCGCTGACTGACAATGACAATGGCCCCCACACTGCTGTCAGCGTGACAGGTATGGTGTCAAACGGTCAGTCGTTAACGCTGTCAGCAGTCGTTTTGCCCTCCACTGACTCTCTCCCCGCCACTCGCTTGGGCTCCATCGCCGCCTGATAACCCTGTGGCGTTGCTTCTATGGGCAGCGTTCTTGAGGCCTGACCACGGGGACCCGGGCCTGCCACCAGAAATGACTGATAAGAGAGGGAAGGAGGAGGGTGGCTGATAGACTAGCTCACAACACTCTTAAAGGCCCAATGCAGCTTTTTTTAATATAAATATCAAATCATTTCTGGGTAACAGTTTTGTACACCACATCACCAAAAGTATGTGGACAACCCTTCAAATGAGTGGATTAAGCTATTTTAGCCACACCCATTGCTGACAGGTGTATAACATCGAAGCACACAGCCATGCAATCTCCAATCTACATGTTCAGTAAAATGGCCTTACTGAAGTGCTTAGTGACTTTCAACGTGGCATGACAATAGGATGCCACCTTTCCAACAAGTCAGTTCGTCAAATTTCTGCCCTGATAGAGCTGCCCTGGTCAAATGTGACGTGGAAACGTCTAGGAACGACAATGGCTCAGCCGCGAAGTGGTAGGCTACACAAGCTGACATAACGGGGCTGCTGAGTGCTGAAAGCGCGCAACACTCACTACCTAATTCCAAACGGCCTCTGGAAGCAACCTCAGCACAATCGCTGTTCATCGTGTCCTTCATGCAAAGCGTTTCCATTGCCGAGCAGCCGCACACAATCCTAAAATCAACATGCGCAATGCCAAGCGTTGGCTGGAGTGGTGTAAAGCACACTGCCAATGGACTCTGGTGCAGTGGAAACACGTTCTCTGGAGTGATGAATCACTCTTCACCATCAGGCAGTCCGATGGATGAATCTGGGTTTGACCTGCACAGAGCCCTGACCTCAACCCCATCGAACACCTTTGGGATGAATTGGAACGCCTACTGCGAGCCAGGCCTAATCTCACAACATCCGTGCCCTACCTCACTAATGCTCTTGTGGCTGAATGGAAGCAATTGCCCAGAGCAATGTTCCAACATCTAGTGGAAAGCCTTTCCCAGAAGAGTTGAAGCTGTAGCAAAGGGGGGACCAACTCCATATTAGTACCCATGATTTTGGAATGAGATGTTCGACAAGCAGGTGTTCACCTACTTTTGGTCATGTAGTGTACATTACTGTTATAGATTTTCATTAAAATAGCAAAAATATATTTTTAGCAAAAAATGTATCAAGACTGTCTGGGAGTGGTCTGAGTGGGGAGGGGAAAACTGAAAATGAGCTATTATTGGCAGAGAGGTTTGGAAGTCTCCTTTTATTGGTCTGTTATCCAGTTATCCATGTCAGCACGGAAAGCCGAAACTCCCACGCAAACCTGCTGTGTAGATTGTATTTTCAACTAGCAACTATTAGGAAATAACACTGATCACATTTGTTCACACTTTTACGGTGTTAGTTTTATCAGCTGTTGTACAATAGGATATAAAACACAGGCAAAAACAACATTTTGATTACACTGGGCCTTTAATGTCAGCACTCATTATGGACTGCTGGAAAAATCCATCTCCAGCCATCATCTACTGTCCTTTACCTTGCTGGTCCACATGCTGTATGTATTATCAGCCATGCTGCACCTATCTAGTCTACATCCGCTGCGCCCGAGCCATTAACAGATATGGTGTTCTTACACATCATGCATACATGTTTGGGTGAATAGAACTATTGGTGAGTTCAGGCACAGTGTAGGTGCCGTAGTAACTAGCCAGTGGGGCAATTTGCCATAAAAAAACACTTTCTGGAAAGACTGCACAGGCAGCCACATTCCAAACCAAGGCTTTCCAGTTTCCTCATTGGGTGGTTATCCGCCAAGCCCACTCGTATTGCCACACTTGTTGCTTGGGCTGTTTCTCCTCTCTATTTTTACGAATTATTTGCCACTGGTCTTACAAAGAGCTAAAATGACGTGTGTATGCTGATGATTGCACACTCTACAAATCAGCATCTACAGCCAGTGAGCTTCACTGAGACTCATAACAAGGGGTTTACAGTCAGTGTCAGAATGGGTCATTAACATTAACAAACTGGTCTTCAGTACATCTGAAAAACCAAAAGGATTGTCATTTGGTTCAAAGCATCTTAGACCTACAGGAAACCTCAATGGGAGACGTGCATAAATGACAATTGAACAAGTTAAACTCCCAGGAGTAACGTTTCGTGGTCCGTTATCATGATCAAGGCATATTGACAAAGTTGTTGTGAAGATGGGGTGAGGTATGTCTGTTAGGAAAAAAATGATATGTATGTTCTGCGTTTTTGACACAAAGATCAACTGTGCTAGTTGTTCAGGCTGTGATCTTGTTCCGTCTTGATTACTGTCCGCTAGTGCGTTCAGGTGAAGCAAAGAAAGACATATAGCCAAGCTGCAGCTGGCTAAAAACAAAGCAGCGCGCCTTGCCTGCACACACGGAACTAACATCAACAACATGCATGATAGGCATTCGTGGTTGAGGACAAATGGACTACTTCTCTTCTAGTCTTTCAAAAGAAACATGTATGTGTCGAAAAGTCCTAATCATTTGTATAATATATTTGCCGACACTTCAAACAGACATACATAACCCCCCCAGACACGCTGCTATGGGTTTCTTCACGGTACTCAAACCAAAAACAGACTTCATGTGTTGTTCAGTTACTGTGTGTATAGAGCCATGTCATCATGGAACACTCTTCCACCAGGTCCCTTCCTCTCAGGAATGATGTTTGCTTATTCAGAGACATATTCCCTGTAATGCTTAGAGAAGATCTCATGTCAAGTGTTATTGAAGTGTTGTGGTTGCAGGTTCACTTGGCCCTTCATCTAAAGCCTTTTCTTTTGGGGGTGTTGCTATAAGCCAGCAAGTGCTAACAGTCGGTATCTAAATAATGTGTGTGAAATGCTTGATGGTGTATGTGATGTAAACAGAGAGGTCTACTTTCTTGGGGACCTGAATAAATACTGTTTTTTTTTATCAAAATGTCTGCTGAAGAGGAAGTGTCTCACTGCAAACAGTGCCTGTAATCTGGTTCAGGTTATTAATCAACCTACAAGGGTGTTTACAAACACCACATGGACAGGATCATCCACATGTATTGATCACATTCTTACTAATAATATAGAACTATAGTTGCTATATCCAAGAAATCCAAAGTTCCAAAAACTGGGCCTAAAATAGTGTATAAGAGTTTTCCACAACAATACAACGGATTTTGCTGTGACTCTTATGTGGATGATGTTAAAAATATGTGTTGGTCTGACGTGATTAATAAGGAGCATCCAGATGCTGCAATTGACGAATTTCTGAAATTGCTTCTTCCAATTATTGATAAACGTGCACCTGTTAAGAAACTGACTGTTAAAACTGTAAAGGCTCCATGGATGGATGAGGAATGTAAAAACTGTATGGTTGAAAGAGATGGGGGCAAAAGGAGTAGCAGTAAGTCTGGCTGCACATCAGACTGGCTGACTTACTGCAAAATGAGAAACTATGTGACTAAACTGAACAAAAACAAGAATAAACTGTATTATGAATTATTATTAGATTAATGATATAATCATGATATCAATAATATAAATATCAAGTAGTCGATATTAAATTATGGACAGAGAGACAAATTAAATTCCATCTGTCAATGATTCAGATTTTTATTTGACCTTTATTTAACCAGGCAAGTCAGTTAAGAACAAATTCTTATTTTCAATGACGGCCTAGGAACAGTGGGTTAACTGCCTGTTCAGGGGCAGAACGACAGATTTGTACATTGTCAGCTCAGGGGTTTGAACTTGCTAGTCCAACGCTCTAACCACTAGGGTACCCTGCCACCCCGGATGGCTTATTCATCACCAAACATTTGATATTGCAAATTATTTTAATGGTAACGTCATTGGCAAAGTGAGCCATCGTATTCATTCATAAAAAAACAAATAATGAAAGAAATGCATCGATAGGTTGATTTTTGTCAAGTTAGTGTGGGAGAGGTGGGAAAATGATTGTTATCGATCAATAATGACACACCTCTTGGCATTGACAACTTAGATGGAAAGTTACTGAGGATGGTAGCTGACTATATGTACTGTCTGTCATATATTTAATCTGAGCCTAAAGGAAAGTGTTTGTCCTGGATGGAAGCCAAAGTCATTCCCCTACCCACGAGTGGCAAAGAGGGCTTTACTGGTTCTAACAGCAGACCTATCAGCTTGTTCCCCAGCTCTTAGCAAACTGTTGAACAAAATGATGCTTGACCAAATACAATACTATTTTTCTAATTAATTAACAACAAACTTTCAGCATGCTTATAGAGAAGGGCATTCAACATGATTGGTTGAAAGAAATTCATAATACGAAGATTGTGGGAGCTTCTTTTTGTTAGATTTCAATGCAGCCTTTGATATTATTAACCATAACATGTTGTTGAGAAAATGTATGTGTTATGGCTTTTCAACCACTGCCTTATTGTGAATTGCCATATCGTGGATGCAGAGCTATCTATCTAATATAACTCAGAGGGTTTTCTTTAATGAAAGCTTCTCTAATGTCAAACATGTAAAGTGTAGCACACCGCAGGGCAGCTCCTCAGGCCCACTACTCTTTTCTATTTTTACTAATGACCCGCTACTGGCATTAAACAAAACATGTGTATCCATGTATGCTGATGATTCAACCATACACTCGTCAGCAACCATATCTAATGAAGTCACTGAACCCTTAACAAAACTTTGCAGTCAGTTTTGGAATGGGTGGCCAATAATAAACTGGTCCTGAACAACTGTAAAACTAAGAGTATCGTATTTGGTACAAATCAGTCCCTACGTTCTTGAACATGTTGAGGAGACTAAATTACTCTGCTTTACCTTAGATTCTAAACTGTCATGGTCAAAACATATAGATTCAATGGTTGTAAAGATGGGGAGAGGTCTAGCCATCATAAAGAGATGCTCTGCTTTTTTGACACCACACTCCACAAAGCAAGTCCTGCAGGCTCTAGTTTTATCTTATCTTGATTATTGTCCAGTCATATGGTCAAGTGCTGCAAAGAAAGACCTAATTAAGCTGCAGCTGTCCCAGAACAGAGTGCCACGTCTGGCTCTTCATTGTTAACAGAGGGCTGATATAAATACTATGCATGCCAGTCTCTCTTTGTTAAGAGTTGAGGAAAAACTGACAACATCACTTCTTGTTTTTATGAGAAACTTTTAAAAAAAAATCAAAATGGTTTGAATAGTCAGCTTACAAAGCACACTGACACCTTACCAGGGTTCTTTTCACAGTCCCAAGGACCAGAACAAATTCAAGGAAACATACAGTGTTTTACAGATTAGTATATTAAGTATTATACAGCCATTAGCACACGGAACTACCTTTCATCTCATACAGCGCAAGTGAACAGCAGACCTGGTTTAAAAAACAAATAAAGCAACACCTCACGGCACAACGCCTCTCCCCCTTGAGATCGAGTTGTTGTGTGTATGTACTGACATTTATGTTTAACCGATAGATGCACACACACGCACATGACATGTTTATGTTTTTCAATGTATGTAAAAAAACAAAATCTCTGATTATTTATTGTTTTTGTTATGTGTCAGATCCAGGTAAGACTAGCTGTCGCCGCTGGCGGCTTAGTGGGAATCGTAATAAATCAAATAAAACAACAAATCCTCCTCTTCTCTCATTTGTCATCTCCCCTCGTCCTCTCCTCCTACCGCAGTTCCCTGATATCAAATATGAGCACTATTACTTCATTTTCATTTGCACAGGCTGTTTTGTCTCTCTCTGTGGCGCCCCGGACGTTTATCCATATGATTGCTCCTGACATTTTAATAAGAAACTTTCTGCCACTGACCCCCCTCGGCACACACACGCACACACGCACACACACACACACACACACACGCACGCACGCACGCACGCACGCACACACACACACACACACACACACACACACACACACACGCACACGCACGCGCACACACACACACTCAGCTCCTGCCATCTGCACTGAATCACAAGTGAGACCGGGGAACGGGGGAATACGACTCCAAACCACCCCGCCAATGTTTTCCCTTTCATAATTGGATTCTCTATTTTCTTCCTTATAATTGCATATTTGTTTTGAGCTTTTTTGATGTACCTTATTTCTCTTGTCGTAAACAAACGGGGGAACAGGGGTAGGGTTGGGGGAGGGGGGAGAAGGGGGTGGAGGTGGGGGGAGGTAAAGTAAATCATCGCCAATGTAAAAATCTGCATTCCTCGCGCCGACCTCTTACATAACACTGATGAGTCAAACATACTGCATCGCATTGAAGACACACACACACACACACACACACACACACACACACACACACACACACACACACACACACACACACACACACACACACACACACACACACACACACACACACACACACACACACACAGGGGATATTTGCGACAGTTCTCTCCATCAGACATCTCCTTTGTTGTGTCAGAGCAGGTGTCTAATTCAGAAAACAAACACAGTTTCTCTCCACCATTAAAAAAGGAAATGTGTAAAGCAAACGCTAATCTCCGTCTTTGAAGATCACACGGCCCTCTGCTTATCTGCAAACAGCCCAACGGATATTCATCTCTCCCAGGTTTTTTTGTTAACTAAATATGCCGTCCAAATGATTTCACAGCATTCCTTTCAATGCTTTTATCCAGCGTTAGAGTTAGGTGTGAATCGCAGCAGGTTTAACTGGGCTTCTAACTCGATGTGTGGATGACCAGATAGAAGAGAGGTAGAGGATTAGACAGAGAAGAAGGGGAAGAGAGGAAGGGGAGAGAACAGGTATTTTATAATATAACGTCAAACTTTTTGGGAGACGCTCAAAGCAATTTGTGCTAAAGCACTCATTCTCTCTTTTTGTTGTTTCCAATTTTCCACTCGCTGTTTTCGTAGTCTGAGCAGGAGAAATCACAGAAACACTCCACTCTTTCTTCCATTCCAATTTACCAGCAAAATGACATGACTCTCGCTCAGATTCCATCTACTACACAATAGACATCACAGTATTCAAGGGAAGGCTGACTGGAGTCACTGCAATTGTGTTTTTATCAGTATCACCCATTTCATATGATGATGTGACATCAGGACATAGGTCAAAAGGTGGCTAATGGACCAATAACCTTTTCACAATACTAAACTGCGTCCGAGATACCATAGTTGATGCTGGAAAAGACCACATGAAAAATAAAATATATCCGAGCCAGAACGGTACGGTTCAGTTTTGGTCGGCGCGACAGTGTGATAGAGTCTGCGTAGTCTGGCATTTATACCGACATAACTTCCAACGCCAACTCATGTCTACGGCGATACCATGCGACCGCGCAATGTATGATACCAGGCATGATATATTACTTTAATTATGCAAATGTACAATGATATACAGTGTACCATTTGGCAATCACACGAGTAGAGTAGAAGTAGTACTAGAGTAGTAGAGTAGTTGTGCAGTTGCAGTGACTCCTCCAAATAACTTGTGAGGAGGAGTGGTAGTGAAATACAGGAGGAGGGTTGGAGAGAGAGAGAGAGAGAGAGAGAGAGAGAGAGAGAGAGAGAGAGAGAGAGAGAGAGAGAGAGAGAGAGAGAGAGAGAGAGAGAGAGAGAGAGAGAGAGAGAGAGAGAGGGGTGAGAGAGAGAGAGAGAGAGAGAGGGAGAGAGAGAGAGAGAGAGAGAGAGAGAGAGAGAGAGAGAGAGAGAGAGAGAGAGATGGGGGGGAGAGAGATAGAGAGAGAGAGGGGGGAGAGGGAGAAAGAGACATTCAGTCATTTTGGTAGTTAACGCGTAAACTATTGTAACTTGGGTCATTTATACTTGAATAACGTTAGAAGATATTCGAATATATGGATCCGTGTCCAGGACACGGTTCAAGAGAAAATAGCTTAGCAATGGGGAAAAACATGTCATCAGCAATGCCATTATTTTCAATTAACTCTGCAACTTTTGCAATTATTGACTTCTTTCACGACAGCCACAAGTTTGGTGCCAAAACATTAACAACAAAGACACAATGACATAGTAAAATAAATAAAAGTGGAAGCCCTTATATTAAACACCAATGCAGTTCACTAAGTTGATTGTTTGTATTTAGGATCATGTTTTACAGCTTTGTCATTCTATTATTTTTGTATCATCTTATTTGATTATTGAATTTTTTATTGTATTATTTTGTTTATTTTTGTACATGTGATGAGGCCACACGGAGGACCAGAGATAATTACAGATACCTGTGATAATCTGTAGTACCCAGAAAGGCCACTAGTTGGAATACATTCCCCTCAAAACTTGAAAGTTACCAAAATTCTGGTAGTTTACTGGTAAACCTTGAAAGTTACTAGTAATATGCCCTGACTTTGTAACCCTACATAGAACAAGAGAGTGCAGATTGACGAGAGAGAGAGAGAGACAGAGAGAGAGAGACAGAGAGAGAGAGACAGAGAGAGACAGAGACAGAGAGAGAGAGAGAGAGAGGAGAGGAGAGACAGAGAGAGGGAGAGACAGAGAGACAGAGAGAGAGAGAGAGAGAGAGAGAGAGAGAGAGAGAGAGAGAGAGAGAGAGAGAGACAGAGAGACAGAGAGACAGAGAGAGAGAGAGAGAGAGAGAGAGAGAGAGAGAGAGACAGAGAGACAGAGAGACAGAGAGAGAGAGAGAGAGAGAGATGGCTGAAAGATTTAAGTGGGAGTCCTGTGGGGTTTGGGCATTGGGAATGCTGATGGTGCAGAGAGGAGAGAAGGACTGAGTGCTACTGTATCATCCCTCTTTCTTTCAGTCTCAGTCTAACACCTCGACGTCACTTTTAGGCATTGCTCAATACTATTTAATCTAACATGTACTTATTAACATGAATATTATAACATCAAGTGGTGGTTTCCTGGACGCAGATTCAGTCTAACCCTGAACAAATGTTCAATGTATGTTCCCCATTTTCGGTCCAGAGTTAGGCTTACTCTGTGTCTGGGACACTGCCCCTATGTATACAGATATACATGGCAGAGTGTATTCCAACATGATCTATATATATTGTATGGTTTATATACAGATAAATGATGAAACATATTCGATCAGACTCAAGGCTATAGCACACTGACAATGGGAAAAGTCCTATTAACAAGGAGGCTAAAGTTCATTAAAAGTCCTAGATTAGATTATTGGCACAGGGGGAGACGGATCATTAACTAGGAGAGCACTCCCAGCACTTCTCTCTCCGAATTTCATGCTCAGGTACCCCGCAACCCAAATGAACATGGCACATTGATTGCGATAGGGAAGAAGTCTCGTTCCTACTCTTTTCCTTGAACAAATGGCTGTGGTTCATGCGCGGTGTAGAAAAACGTTTTGCAACCTGCAACCAAATCTGAACTTCTCGTGGGACACAAGAACCGCCACAGGCCAACGCCCACTGACGTTTGATTTCGTCAATCGGGAAAAAAAATCTGCTCCCCCAAAAACGCTATGTCCTGCTCCTTCCCTGACTTTTCCTAAATGTTCACTTTGCCCCGAATTTTGAATTCACAAACAGAAAAGTATTTCGAGTCTTTTAACCTGTTTTCTTCCACACCTATTCCTAAAAACCCTCGGAGACAATGTGCTCTGGGATGCTGGTGCGCAGCCAGGCGCTAAAGCGTCTCTCTCTCTCACTGAATGAATGACAAATGAAGGAATGTGGGTGACAATCGTGCACCTTACTTCACAACTGCATTGAAACGAGGCCTAACTGAATGATAAGGAGGGTGAAGCGGTTGATGTAAAATGAGAAAGACAATAGGGTAATGATGAGTTTGTGTTATGCCCATTGATCAGCAGCAAACCATTTGACCACGCGCCTCTGTGGTTGACACCATTTACTTTGTAAAAAATAAGCTGTTATGGGACTGTTTGATTTAATATAACTCTATTACTAATCCAATATATTGTACGGGAAGCGAAAACATGCTACGTGTGGCAGTAGGCATTTAGAATAACGCAAAACATGTCATTGGCTCTATCCAGCGAAGCAAACAATGCCAGCCCGCTGAACGAATGAGAAATGGATGGAATGGACGATAATTGCGCGAAGTTACTTCACGATCAAATTGAAATGAGGCCTTAACTGAATGTTGAGGAGGGTGAAGAGGTTGATTTAATGTAGAACGACAATAGTGTAATGAGGAGTTTGTTATGCCTGTTTATCAGCATTGGCAATCATGTTAATAATAATTGAACCGCGCCTTGCGGGTTAATATCGTTCTCTTTTATGTTTTACTTTGGAGAAAAAAAAAGAAGCTGTTACATCATTGTTTTATTTACCGTAACTCTCTTACTAATGAAATGAGGACATGCTATTATGCCTTTAGAATGATGCGAAACATATACTTGACTCTGTCCAACTTGTGGAGCGGGAACCAATCGATGCCAGTCAGCCTGCACAGCCGGCCCAACGAAACTGCACCTAAACGTATTTCACGCATAATAAGAGTTAGCCTATAGACAAGATTCAATGGACAAGAATCCGATGAGTGACAATGTTGGGCCTATCAGTTGTCAAATTGTACATGGAGAGATGGGTGAAATTTACAGATGCAAGGAAAGGATCATCGCTTTATCAAATCCTCCTTCAGAGTCACATGCAGGTAAAACGTTGTGATTTCTATATAGTATCAGAAAGAGCATATTCGGGAGTTTCTATGACACGCAACCTTTGTCAAATAACTGTCATAACATCAGAGGTGCGTCTCTATTTCCAAATGTCACTTTTACCAAGAATATCCGTGCTGTCAATGCATTCATCACATGACCACGCGCGCGGCAGCATTGCTCTGGCTGCTAAAGCAAAAATGTGAATACTCTATTTATTTATGCAATTCATCGTTTACAATAGTTCATGCGCTGGTGCTTTTGTTTAGGAATACAGCAAATCATTTCACCTGTCACCT